>NC_044555.1:153952937-154252937 GCF_007565055.1 Rhinopithecus roxellana
TTTTGTTTCTGTTGTTACCTTTGGGTAGTGGCAGGTTTTAGCCCTGCTCAACTTGCCTCTCTAGAACAACTGCAGCCGATATTGCCAACCATGTAATATTTGGTGCTTGACACGTTCCAAGGGCATTTTCTTTGGACATTACAAAATATCTGTTCACCAGAGAGAAGTTAAATTTCTTCGCATTATTCACAGATTACTAAGATTATCCCGGAACTTCAGCTGCAGACTAACTCATTTTCCTAAATGCTTTTGTGTAATAATGTTTCTTCTTCTATAAAATGCAATATATTCCAGGTAAGTCAATCATAAACAAAGCCACTAGTATATTTTATAAAGACAGTATTATTCTGTTATGAGAAGTAATTAATGCCTTTTCAGAAGCTAATGAATTAGTTTCTATTTTGCAATTTGGTTGAGTTAATCCATGAGGCTAATTGCATTTTTTCAATTATTCCCATTTCCAGATGATGGTTTCTACATAATGAAGCCTTCTCTTTGGAAGTTCACTTTGTAGACTCACTCAATCTGATGAACATATTATACATTTTCTGGACATCTACAAATATAAATGATTAATACGAGTTACCACAAAAGATGAGAAAATAAAGACACAGTTCATAACTATGAATGAGGTGAGGTGATTGAGGGCATATGAGACACACCTGGATTTTACTTTATGTCATGTGTGTAATGAAAAAATTGCTAGGGTTTTTATTCATTTTACAAATATTAAATTATATTCTAATATAATTTTTTTCAAACTAAGATTCGCAAAGATTTTTATATTCCTCCCATAACTAAAGAAAAAAAAATAAGAATAAAAGAATCTAGTGATGGTATTGAAAGTTGGCAAGCCTTCAATGGCCAAGAAAATATAACTAGGTAGCAAGAAATAGGTCTCTAGGAGGAGAAGAATGGCAATAACAGAGCTGGAAAATGAGAAAGCAAATGGCCTATAGTGGGGCATTTAGGAGGACATTCTTGGCCAGCGGTTGTGTTCTCAAAAGTGGAGTTGCCTTGGAAGGCTAAAACCAGACTAAAGATACTTTGGACAGTAAAATTAGGTATAAGGTCTCCTGTGACCAAATCTCACATCCTTCCCCATCTTAATTCAACTCAGGTGGAAACCAATTTAGTTCAATAAATTTCTGTAGTGAATTTTATCACTTCTCATATCACTCCCTTTTCGCCTGCAATAGATTTCCCCCCTCCCAGTCAAGCTTTTCCTTCACTTACTGATTTTTCTATTTTTCTTCTTTTTTATATAAAATGAAGAAAAAAACCCTCTTGCTTCAAAATACAAAGAGAAGGGCTGGGTGGAACCCAGACCCTGGCAGGGGTAGTGGGTCCCTTAACATGCTTTGACACTATGGGAGTGAGAAGACCAAGAGGAATGTGGCACATTTGGTGCACTGACTCAGGAGAGTGGCCCATGCAGTTAGATGTTCAACATATAATCACCCTTGGACACGTGGATCCACAACACCAGGATCAGAAAACTGTTAATATTGTACTTAGTGTTGGGATTTTGATGCCTACCTTCAAGACATACAAAGGAATGGATCTTGTAAATTATATCTTTAAAAAAGACAATTTAAAGAAATTATACATTTCAAATCCTGAAATTTAACAAATGAGGTACACAACTGAAGGAAATGGAACTGTCCAAAATTTCATGAGAGAACAGTTGTGGCACATATTGGTGAATTGATAAATGTTACTTCATTAAGGGATAAAGCTTCTATTTCATGGTATTAATCGATCAACAAGTTCTGATAGTGAAAGGATTACCCACTTACTGGTGTATGCTCCTCCTCAAGAATGAGATGAAAGTTGACTGAGAAGCAAAAATTAAAAACTTACTGAAGGTGGCATTTCCTTTCTGTTTAGAGAACTTCTTCTGACCGCTATTTTAGAGTAACAAATTGTCTTAGTTTTTCTTTATCTGAGAATGTTTTGATTTTTTTCCCTCTGCTTTATTCCTGAAGGATATTTTAGCTGGTTATAGGATTGTGGGTTGACAGTTTTGTTTTCTTTAACACCTGAAAATTATTGTACCACTTCCTTTTGACTTCAATGATTTCTGATGGGAAAAAAAAAAAAAAAAATCCATCATTCAACCTGTTCTCTCCCTGTATGGTAAAGTATTGTTTTTCCTCTGGCTGCTTTCAAGATTTTTTCTCTGTCTTTAGTTTTCACAAGTTGAATCATGATGTGACTCGACACATATTTCTTTGGGTTCCCTTGTTCAAGATTTGCTCTACTTCCGAATATATGGGTGTATGTTTTTCTCCATGTTTGATAACTTTTCAGCCATTTTTTCTTTGAATATTCTTTCAGCCCTACTCTCTCCTCTCCTCTCCTCTCCCTTTGTTACTCCAATGATACTAATGTTGAATATCATTATTATTTCACAGGTCTCTGTGAGCTCCGTTAGGTTCTTTCTTTCTTTCTTTCTTTCTTTCTTTCTTTCTTTCTTTCTTTCTTTCTTTCTTTCTTTCTTTCTTTCTTTCTTTCTTTTCTTTCTTTCTTCTTTCTTTCTTTCTTTCTTTCTTTCTTTCTTTCTTTCTTTCTTTCTTTCTTTCTTTCTTTCTTTCTTTTTGTAAAGTCTGTTATCTCTTTGTTATTCAGCTTGTGTAATTTCCTCTCTTCTATCTCCAGTTCAATGATTCTTCCCTCTAACTCCTCCATTCTGCTCTTAAGTCCATGTACTGCGATTTTTATTTTGGTTACTGTATTTTCCATTTCAAAATTTTCCATTTGACTCTTTTTATCAAATGGAAAAAAAGTCCTATTTCTTTGCGGATACTTTCTATTTATTTGTTTCAGGTGTGCTTATAATTGCTTGTTGAAGCATTTTTATCAAAACTGCTTTAAAATATTTGTCAGCTTTGCTACCGTTGGGCAATATTGAAGGGACTGACTCTCCACTAGGCTTAAGCTGACATCACCTTGTGCTGACAGGTGGGAATGGAAGTCCAGGCTCCCCAAGTGTTCTTCTCCACTGACGCTGCTGAGGGAGAAACTTCTAATCAGCCAATGGGGATATAAACCTTGGCTCATTACTTGGCCTTCTATAACACCAAAGATGTTGGAGCACCTCATTACAGGCTCACACACAAGTTAGTCTAGGTGCCCCACTCAGCCTTAGATGAGTGGAAGCATAGCTTTTTCTGTATTGTTTGGCTAGAGTAGAGGTATCATCGTCTCAAAGTTTTCTGTCTTATTAAAACGCCCCCTTTCTTGTCCTTTGGCAAGAGAGAGAAGACTTTTGTTGGGGCTTTATTTTGTCTGTTCCCATTGGCATTCCAAGATCATCTGTTTCTTCAAGTCTGGGATATATGAAACCAAAATAAAATGCAGGAAAGTCACCACTATGTAGTTCCTCAAGTCCTGAGGTCCTATCTTGTCTACAATCTTCCCTCTTCCTTTTAGTTTTCCTATGTTCTATATATAATGTCCAGAGCTTTAAGTTGCAGAAGGCATAGAAAAAGTATTTTTTTTACTCTTTAAATTTTATTTATTTATTTAAAATTTTTATATTATTATTATGCTTTAAGTTCTGGGATATATGTGGAGAATATGCAGGTTTGTTACATAGTTATACACGTGCCATGGTGGTTTGCTGCACCCATCAGCCTCTCATCTACATTAGGTATTTCTCCTAATGCTATCCCTCCCCTAGCCCCCTCCCTCCAACACGCCCTGGTGTGTGATGTTCCCCTCCCTGTGTCCATGTGTTCTCATTGTTCCACTCCTACTTATGAGTGAGAACATGCGGTGTTTGGTTTCCTGTTCCTGTTTTAGTTTGCTGAGAATAACGGTTTCCAGCTTCATCTATATCCCTACAAAGGACACAAACTCATTCTTTTTTTTGGCTGCATGGTATTCCATGGTGTGTATGTACCACATTTTCTTTATCCGGTCTATCATTGATGGACATTCGGGTTGGTTCCAAGTCTTTGCTATTGTGAACAGTGCCACAGTAAATATATGTGTGCATGTGTTTTTATAGCAGAATCATTTATAATCCTTTGGGTATAAACCCAGTAATGGGATTGCTGGATCAAATGGTATTTCTGGTTCTAGATCCTTGAGGAATCACCACACTATCTTCTGCAATGATTGAACTAATTGACACTCCCACCAACAGTGTAAAAGTGCTCCTATTTCCCCACATCCTCTCCAGCATCTGCTGTTTCCTGACTTTTTAATGATTGCCACTCTAACTGGCATGAGATGATATCTCATTGTGGTTTTGATTTGCATTTCTCTAAGGACCAGTGATGATGAGCTTTTTTCATCTGTTTGTTGGCCGCATAAATGCCTTCTTTTGAGAAGTATCTGTTCATATCCTTTGCCCACTTTTTGATGGAGTTGTTTATTTTTTTCTTGTAAGTTTAATTTCCTTGTAGATTTCGGATATTAGCCCTTTGTCAGATGGATAGATTGCAAACATTTTCTCCCATTTTGTAGGTTGCCTGTTCACTCTGATGATAGTTCCTTTTGCTGTGCAGAAGTTCTTTAGTTTAATTATATCCCATTTGTCAATTTTGGCTTTTGTTGCCATTGTTTTTGGTACTTTAGTCATGAAGTCTTTGCCCATGCTTATGTCCTGAATGATATTGCCTAGGTTTTCTTCTAGGGTTTTTATGGTTTTAGGCCTTACACTTAAGTCTTTAATCCATCTTGAGTTAATTTTTGTATAATGTGTAAGGAAGGGGTCCAGTTTCAGTTTTCTACATATGGCTAGCCAGTTTTCCCAACACCATTTATTAAATAGGGAATCCTTTCCCCATTGCTTGTTTGTGTCAGGTTTGTCAAAGATCAGATGGTTGTAGATGTGTGGCATTATTTCTGAGGCTTCTGTTCTGTTTCAGTGGTCTATATATCTGTTTTTGGTACCTGTACCATGCTGTTTTGGTTACTGCAGCATTGTAGTATAATTTGAAGTCAGGTAGCGTGATTCCTCTAGCTTTGTTCTTTTTGCTTAGGATTATCTTGGCTATACCTGCTCTTTTTTGGTTCTATAGAAAATTTAAAGTAGTTTTTTTCTAATTTTGTGAATAAAGTCAATGGTAGCTTGAAGGGGATAGCATTGATTCTATAAATTAGTTTGGGCAGTATGGCCATTTCCACGATATTGATTCTTCCTAGCCATGAGCATGGAATGAATTTCCATTTGTTTGTGTCCTCTCTTATTTCCTTGAGCAGTGGTTTGTAGTTCTCTTTGAAGAGGTCCTTCACATCCCTTGTAAGTTGTATTCCTAAGTATTTTATTCTCTTTGTAGAAATTTTGAGAATGGTTTGGCTCTCTATTACTGGTATATAAGAATGCTTGTGATTTTTGCACGTTGATTTTTTATTCTGAGACTTTGCTGAAGTTTCTTAGCATCTTAAGGAGATTTTAGTCTGAGACAATTGAGTTTTCTAAATACACAATTATGTCATCTGCAAACAGAGACAATTTGACTTTCTCTTTTCCTATTTGAATACCCTTTATTTCTTTCTCTTGACTGATTGCCCTGCCCAGAACTTTCAATACTATGTGGAATAGGAGTGGTGAGAGAGGGCATCCTTGTCCTGTGCCAGGTTTCAAAGGGAGTGCTTCTAGCTTTTGCCCATTCAGTATAATATTGGCTATGGGTTTGTCATAAATAGCTCTTTTAATTTTCATATATATTCCATCAATACCCAGTTTATTGAGAATGTGTAGACTGAAGGGGTGGTGAATTTTTACATCCAGCCAAGCTAAGCTTTATAAGCAAAGGAGAAATAAAATCCTTTACAGACAATCAAATGCTGAGAGATTTTGTCACCACCAGACCCAACTTGCAAAGCTCCTGAAGGAAGCATTTAATATAGAAAGGAAAAACCAGTACCAGTCACTGCAATAACATACCAAATTGAAGAGGTCATTGACAATATGAAGAAATTGTATCAACTGATGGGAAAAATTACCAGCTAGTCTCATAATGACAGAATCAAATTTGCACATAACAATATTAACCTTAAATGTAAATTGATTAATGCCACAATTAAAAGACACAGAGTGGGTAATTGGATAAAAAGTCAAGACCCATTGGTGTGCTGTATTCAGGAGACCCATCTCATGTGCAAAGACACACATAGGGCCAAAATAAAGGGATAGAGAAACGTTTACCAAGCAAATGGAAAGAAAAACAAACAGGGATTGCAATCCTAGCCTCCAATAGAACAGACTTTAAACCAACAAAGATCAAAAAAGACAAATAAAGGTGTTTTTCACTGTTTTGATTTGGTTTCATTGACATATTTTCAAAATGGAAAATAGTGTTTTTGTGGTGTGGTAATTTTACATATTTCTTAATAATTCTCCACGTGACTTTTTATGTCATGAGTTTCTAAAGTCTGAATTAAGTTTTGACCCATCGGATCACAAATATCCTTTAGTTGCTTCAAAAATAATGTAAATAAGGTATTATAAACTACAGATAATCTTTTTTTATTATTATTACTATCTTTGCTTTTTTCTTTACTTTTTTTTTTTTATTATTATATTTTAAGTTCTAGGGTACATGTGCATAACGTACAGGTTTGTTACATATGTATACTTATGCCATGTTGGTGTGCTGCACCCATCAACTCGTCAGCACCCATCAATTCATCATTTATATCATGTATAACTCCCCAATGAAATCCCTCCCTCTTCCCCCCTCCCCATGATAGGCCCCAGTGTGTGATGTTCCCCTTCCCGAGTCCAAGTGATCTCATTGTTCAGTTCCCACCTATGAGTGAGAACATGCGGTGTTTGGTTTTCTCTTCTTGTGATAGTTTGCTAAGAATGATGGTTTCCAGTTGCATCCATGTCCCTACAAAGGACGCAAACTCATCCTTTTTTGTGGCTGCATGGTATTCCATGGTGTATATGTGCCATATTTTCTTAATCCAGTCTGTCACAGATGGACATTTGGGTTCATTCCAAGTTTTTGCTATTGTGAATAGTGCCGCAATAAACATACGTGTGCATGTGTCTTTGTAGTAGAATAATTTATAACCCTTTGGGTATATACCCAGTAGTGGGATGGCTGGGTCATATGGTACATCTAGTTCTAGATCCTTGAGGAATTGCCATACTGTTTTCCATAATGGATGAAGTAGTTGACAATCCCACCAACAGTGTAAAAGTGTTCCTATTTCTCCACATCCTCTCCAACACCTGTTGTTTCCTGACTTTTGAATGATTGCCATTTTAACTGGTGTGAGATGGTATCTCATTGTGGTTTTGATTTGCATTTCTCTGATGGCGAGTGATGATGAGCATTTTTCATGTGTCTGTTGGCTGTATGAATATCTTCTTTTGAGAAATGTCTGTTCATATCCTTTCCCCACTTTTTGATGGGGTTGTTTTTTTCTTGTATATTTGTTTGAGTTCTTTGTAGATTCTGGATATTAGCCATTTGTCAGATGAGTAGGTTGCAAAAATTTTCTCCCATTCTGTCGGTTGCCTGTTCACTCTGATGGTAGTTTCTTTTGCTGTGCAGAAGCTCTTTAGTTTAATGAGACCCGATTTGTCAATTTTGGCTTTTGCTGCCGTTGCTTTTGGTGTTTTGACATGAAGTCCTTGCCCATGCCTATGTCTTGAATGGTACTACCTAGATTTTCTTCTAGGGTTTTTATGGTATTAGGTTTAACATTTAAATCTCTGATCCATCTTGAATTAATCTTCGTATAAGGGGTAAGGAAAGGATCCAGTTTCAGCTTTCTACTTATGGCTAGCCAATTTTCCCAGCACCATTTATTAAATAGGGAATCCTTTCCCCATTTCTTGTTTCTCTCAGGTTTGTCAAAGATCAGATGGCTGTAGATGTGTGGTATTATGAGGACTCTGTTCTGTTCCATTGGTCTATATCTCTGTTTTGGCACCAGTACCATGCTGTTTTGGTTACTGTAGCCTTGTAGTATAGTTTGAAGTCAGGTAGCGTGACGCCTCCAGCTTTGTCCTTTTGACTTAGGATTGTCTTGGCAATGCGGGCTCTTTTTTGGTTCCATATGAACTTTAAAGCAGTTTTTTCCAATTCTGTGAAGAAACTCATTGGTAGCTTGATGGGGATGGCATTGAATCTATAAATAACCTTGGGCAGTATGGCCATTTTCACGATATTGATTCTTCCTATCCATGAGCATGGTATGTTCTTCCATTTGTTTGTGTCCTCTTTTATTTCACTGAGCTGTGGTTTGTAGTTCTCCTTGAAGAGGTCCTTGACATCCCTTGTAAGCTGGATTCCTAGGTATTTTATTCTCTTTGAAGCAATTGTGAATGGAAGTTCATTCCTGATTTGGCTCTCTGCTTGTCTGTTACTGGTGTATAAGAATGCTTCCGATTTTTGCACATTAATTTTGTATCCTGAGACTGCTGAAGTTGCTTATCAGCTTAAGGAGATTTTGGGCTGAGACGATGGGGTTTTCTAAATATACAATCATGTCATCTGCAAACAGGGACAATTTGACTTCTTCTTTTTCTAACTGAATACCCTTGATTTCTTTCTCTTGCCTGATTGCCCTAGCCAGAACTTCCAAGACTATGTTGAATAGGAGTGGTGAGAGAGGGCATCCCTGTCTTGTGCCAGTTTTCAAAGGGAATTTTTCCAGTTTTTGCCCATTCAGTATGATATTGGCTGTGGGTTTGTCATAAATAGCTCTTATTATTTTGAGGTACGTTCCATCAATACCGAATTTCTTGAGCGTTTTTAGCATGAAGGGCTGTTGAATTTTGTCAGAAGCCTTTTCTGCATCTATTGAGATAATCATGTGGTTCTTGTCTTTGGGTCTGTTTATATGCTGGATTACGTTTATTGATTTGCGAATGTTGAACCAGCCTTGCATCCCAGGGATGAAGCCCACTTGATCATGGTGGATAAGCTTTTCGATGTGCTGCTGAATCCGGTTTGCCAGTATTTTATTGAGAATTTTTGCATCGATGTTCATCAGGGATATTGGTCTAAAATTCTCTTTTTTTGTTGTGTCTCTGCCAGGCTTTGGTATCAGGATGATGTTGGCCTCATAAAATGAGTTAGGGAGGATTCCCTCTTTTTCTATTGATTGGAATAGTTTCAGAAGGAATGGTACCAGCTCCTCCTTGTACCTCTGGTAGAATTCAGCTTTGAATCCATCTGGTCCTGGACTTTTTTTGGTGGGTAGGCTATTAGTTGTTGCCTCAATTTCAGAGCCTGCTATTGGTTTATTCAGAGATTCAACTTCTTCCTGGTTTAGCCATGGGAAGAGTGTAAGTGTCCAGGAAATTATCCATTTCTTCTAGATTTTCTAGTTGATTTGCGTAGAGGCGTTTATAGTATTCTCTGATGGTTGTTTGTATTTCTGTGGGGTCAGTGGTGATATCCCCTTTATCATTTTTTATTGCATCTATTTGATTCCTCTCTCTTTTCTTCTTTATTAGCCTTGCTAGCGGACTGTCAATATTGTTGATCTTTTCAAAAAACCAACTCCTGGATTCATTGATTTTTTGGAGGGTTTTTTGTGTCTCTATCTCCTTCAGTTCGGCTCTGATCTTAGTTATTTCTTGCCTTCTGCTAACTTTTGAATGTGTTTGCTCTTGCCTCTCTAGTTCTTTTAATTGTGATGTTAGAATGTCAATTTTAGATCTTTCCTGCTTTCACTTGTGGGCATTTAGTGCTATACATTTCCCTCTACACACTGCTTTAAATGTGTCCCAGAGATTCTGGTATGTTGTATCTTTGTTCTCATTGGTTTCAAAGAACATCTTTATCTCTGCTTTCATTTCGTTATGTACCCAGTAGTCATTCAGGATCAGGTTGTTCAGTTTCCATGTAGTTGAGCGGTTTAGATTAAGTTTCTTAGTCCTGAGTTCTAGTTTGATTGCACTGTGGCCTGAGAGACAGTTTGTTATAATTTCTGTTCTTTTACATTTGCTGAGGAGTGCTTTACTTCCAATTATGTGGTCAATTTTGGAATAAGTGTGATGTGGTGCTGACAAGAATGTATATTCTGTTGATTTGGGGTGGAGAGTTCTATAGATGTATATTAGGTCTGCTTGATGCGGAGATGAGTTCAATTCCTGGATATCCTTGTTAACTTTCTGTCTCGTTGATCTGTCTAATGTTGACAGTGGAGTGTTGAAGTCTCCCATTATTATTGTATGGGAGTCTAAGTCTCTTTGTAAGTCTCTAAGGATTTGCTTTATGAATCTGGGTGCTCCTGTATTGGGTGCATATATATTTAGGAGAGTTAGCTCTTCCTGTTGAATTGATCCCTTTACCATTATGTAATGGCCTTCTTTGTCTCTTTTGATCTTTGATGGTTTAACGTCTGTTTTATCAGAGACTAGGATTGCCACCCCTGCTTTTTTTTGTTCTCCATTTGCTTGGTAGATCTTCCTCCATCCCTTTATTTTGAGCCTATGTATGTCTCTGCATGTGAGATGGGTCTCCTGAATACAGCAGACTGATGGGTCTTGACTCTTTATCCAGTTTGCCAGTCTGTGTCTTTTAATTGGAGCATTTAGTCCATTTACATTCAAGGTTAATATTGTTATGTGTGAACTTGATCCTGCCATTGTTTATTAACTGGTTATTTTGCTCGTTAGTTCATGCAGTTTCTTCCTAGCCTCAATGGTCTTTACATTTTGGCATGTCTTTGCAATGGCTGGTACCGGTTGTTCCTTTCCATGTTTAGGGCTTCCTTCAGGGTCTCTTGTAAGGCAGGCCTGGTGGTGACAAAATCTCTAAGCCTTTGCTTATCTGTAAAGGATTTTATTTCTCCTTCACTGATGAAACTTAGTTTGGCTGGATATGAAATTCTGGGTTGAAAATTCTTTTCTTTAAGAATGTTGAATATTGGCCCCCACTCTCTTCTGGCTTGTAGAGTTTCTGCCGAGAGATCTGCTGTTAGTCTGATGGGCTTCCCTTTGTGGGTAACCCGACCTTTCTCTATGGCTGCCCTTAAGATTTTTTCCCTCATTTCAACTTTGGTGAATCTGGCAATTATGTGTCTTGGAGTTGCTCTTCTGGAGGAGTATCTTTGTGGCGTTCTCTGTATTTCCTGAATTTGAATGTTGGCCTGCCCTACTAGGTTGGGGAAGTTCTCCTGGATGATATCCTGAAGAGTGTTTTCCCACTTGGTTCCATTTTCCCCCTCACTTTCAGGCACCCCAATCAGACGTAGATTTGGTCTTTTTACATAATCCCATACTTCTTGCAGGCTTTGTTCATTTCTTTTTCTTCTTTTTTCTTTTGATTTCTCTTCTCGCTTCATTTCATTCATTTGATCTTCAATCGCTGATACTCTTTCTTCCAGTTGATCGAGTCGGTTACTGAAGCTTGTGCATTTGTCACGTATTTCTCGTGTCATGGTTTTCATCTCTATCATTTCGTTTATGATCTTCTCTGCATTAATTTGTCTAGCTGTCAATTCTTCCACTCTTTTTTCAAGATTTTTAGTTTCTTTGCACTGGGTACGTAATTCCTCCTTTAGCTCTGAGAAGTTTGATGGACTGAAGCCTTCTTCTCTCATCTCTTCAAAGTCATTCTCTGACCAGCTTTGATCCATTGCTGGCGATGGGCTGCGCTCCGCAGGGGGAGATGCGCTCTTATTTTTTGAATTTCCAGCTTTTCTGCCCTGCTTCTTCCCCATCTTTGTGGTTTTATCTGTCTCTGGTCTTTGATGATGGTGACGTACTGATGGGGTTTTGGTATATGTGTCCTTCTTGTTTGATAGTTTTCCTTCTGACAGTCAGAAGGACCGTCTGTTGTTCTGTTGGAGATTGCTTGAGGTCCACTCCAGACCCTGTTTGCCTGGGTATCAGCAGCAGAGGTTGCCGAAGATAGAATATTGCTGAACAGCGAGTGTACCTGTCTGATTCTTCCTTTGGAAGTTTCCTCTCAGGGGTGTACTCCACCCTGTGAGGTGTGGGGTGTCAGACTGCCCCTAGTGGGGGATGTCTCCCAGCTAGGCTACTCAGGGGTCAGGGACCCACCTGAGCAGGCAGTCTGTCCGTTCTCAGATCTCAACCTCCACGTTGGGAGATCCACGGCTCTCCCCAAAGTTGTCAGACAGAGTCATTCGCGTCTGCACTGGCCCCCACTGCTTCCCCTGTTGGTCTTCAGCTGTGCGCTGTCCACAGAGGTGGAGTCTACAGAGACAGGCAGGCTTCCTTGAGCTGCTGTGAGCTCCACCCAGTTCGAGCCTCCCAGCAGCTTTGTTTACCTACTTAAGCCTCAGCAATGGCGGGCACCCCTCCCCCAGCCTCGCTGCTGTCTTGCGGTTAGATCGCCGCAGACTGCTGTTAGCAGTGAGGGAGGCTCCGTGGGCGTGGGACCCTCCCGGCCAGGTGTGTGATATATTTTCCTGGTGTGCCTGTTTGCTTAAAGCGCCATATTGGGGTGGGAGTTACCCGATTTTCCAGGTGTTGTGTGTCTCAGTTCCCCTGGCTAGGAAAACGGATTCCCTTCCCCCATGCGCTTCCAGGTGAGGCGATGCCTCGCCCTACTTCAGCTCTCGCTGGTCGGGCTGCAGCAGCTGACCAGCACCAATTGTCCGGCACTCCCTAGTGAGATGACCCCAGTACCTCAGTTGAAAATGCAGAAATCACCGGTCTTCTGTGTCGCTCACGCCGGGAGTTGCAGACTGGAGCTGTTCCTATTCGGCCATCTTGCTCCGCCCCCAAACTACAGATAATTTTAAAATATGTTTTCAAGGGTGTTTTTTACACTGACTAAACTAAGCCTCCTTTTTTTTCTTTTTTTTTTTTTTTTCTTTTTTTTTTTTTTGGTATGTGAAGGAGTCTCACTCTTATCACCCAGGCTAGAGTGCAATGGTGCAATCTTGGCTCAGTGCACCCTCCACTTCAAGTAATTCTCCTACCTCAGCCTCCCAAGTAACTGAGACTACAGGCACCCACCACGAAGCCTGGCTAAATTTTGTATTTTTTTTTCTTTTTTAGTAGAGATGGGGTTTCATTTTGGCCAGGGAGGTCTCATACTCCTGACCTCAGGTGTTCTCAGCCTCCCAAAGTGATGGTATTACAAATGTGAGCCACTGTGCCCGGTCTAAGCCTACTTTTTCATTACTTCTTTCTGATGCTTTCGTGTAAAATGCATAAGCAAGCATCTTAAAAATGTAAAGACTCTGAGTTTCTTTACTATTCTTCATTAATCTTTCTTGTATATTACACATATTTTCATCCAGCTATTGCTAATATTGAGGAAATGTTTTATATCCTTTCTTGATTACAAGCAACATTCTAACTTTCTTTGTCTTTTGTAGTGAACATATGGCTTTGCTTAGGACAAGCTGAATTTTCACATTAAGTATGTCTTGAATGTGTGTGAGACATGTCTGGTATCTGCCAAGGTAACTAATTTTGCTGTCCATATCATTTGTTTTTCCATGTACAGATTTTCCAGCTGCTGGTTTCCAGCTTTTAGTGATGGTTCTGTTTTTGCCAATGAAGACATTATTTCTTATTTCTGTTCATTGATATAGAAAAGGGGTCAGATGTTAGCTATGTCTCCACATAGATTAAACATTCCTTCAGTTAAAAGTTTGGCAGCATTTCCAAATATCTGTGTTACAAATGACATGGGCATGAATCCCTAACCCCTAGATGTACAACTATAACCCTCAGCAGGTTAACTCTGCCATATAACCCTTTTGGGCGTGTTCTGGAAATTTCAGTGTGAAGGAACGTATACATACACACACACAAACACACACACACAGTGATTTTACTAGGGATTTTTACTGTTGGCGGTAGCCTAGTTTCCTGCTGAGTAGCTAATTTCCACAAACCAATGAGTTTGTCTTCAATAAAATAAAAAGTAACTTTTCCTCGTGAAAACACCAGAGACCTCTGACCACAGTAAGACCCACATAATATTCACGAAAACTTTCACAAGGAGTGGGGCTCTGGTAGAGTAGTAAGTTTTTTGTAACCAACCTAAAAATCTACTGTGTTGCATTACCACATTTTACTGACAGTCTACACTGTCTACAGTACTGTTTTTTCAAAATACATTTCCCTAAAATTAATTGGAAGACTGCTATTGTTTCTGCTAAAACAATGATGCAATACATTAATCTATTTCAACTGTCTAGGCCAAATAGTAATCCATAGCAGAAATGGGAGGATAATTATTCTCATGTTTTAAGCAGAAATACTCTAAGACCCTGACCCAAGGACTCCCATTGAAAAATAACTGATAAGGCAAGAGGTCACCAATGATGTCCAACTATCCTGGAGATAGTAAATGATAACAATGATAGATAAGCCAAATGAACAGAGAAGCATATGAAGAGGAAGAAATTCGGTGGCATAAAGTCATTGGAATTCAAGACAAAGAAAGACATGAAAACAGGTAAGGAGTTTGAAGTTTCTGAAGAGCAAAGGACTAGAAGGAACAGGAATGTGCCTGGGGTTGGGTAGTAAGAGAAAAGGGCAGTATGTAGGAGTATTTACAGTTCCCTCTAAGGGGCTTCTTACCAACAATCTTACTGTCCTTCGTTCTTATTATCTTCCAGTGCCTACATAAACAAGTCAAAATTGAAGGTTGGAACTTAATAGAAATAATTATTATCCCTAATATAAAGCATACTGTTTGCCAGACACTTTTCTAAGCATTTTTAGTAATTTTTTACTGAATCCTTGTAACAGCCTTATGAGATTGGTATTATTATTATCTATATGTTGCAGATGAATAAACCAATATAGAGAGGCTGAGTTATTTCTCACACAGTTAAGTAAATGATGTAATCAATATTCTAATTCAAGCAGTCTTAAAGCACAGTTTCTTCTCCATACTCATCTAGCCATGTAAGGAACTCTCCTGCACTCTCTAAAAGAATGTATTGAAAAGGGCCAAACAAAGCCTAACAAGTTGGGAGTAAATATCAGAAATATGGTCAAACAAAAATTAAAAGAGTAGAGCATACACCAGTTAGAAAACAGTCTTTTGTGTACACAGATTAAGCAAATTGTCAATGCCTACATGGGGAAAAATACCTTCACAAATAGAAATTATATTATTAGCAACTCTTTCTTTTGGCTTAAAACCTAGATCTCTGAGAAAATGTAAATCCATCTTAGAAGAGATAACCCAGCAAGACTTTCCCTTTAGTTACAACTCAATGCACATCCACTTATTTGTTCTTTACAAAATGTCCATCTTGATAGTAGAACAAGACAATGCGGAGAGCATGAGATCACTGTGGACAAGAAAGAGAAGGCTGGATTGAGCTCCAACTGTGCTGCTTTTACAACTTGGACAAGGGCCCACCCCAGAAAAAGTGAAGAGATAGAAACTGGTGCATTACAGTTCAGCCGTGAACATCAATCTTTGTTAAAGCAGAAAGCTTTGGCAAAGAATAAAATAATATTAAGCTAATGAGGGATGTTGAGAGAGATTCAGACATATGCTAGGCCAATTGACTTTATAGCAGGAGGTACAAAGGCTCACCTATAGATTCCCCAAAACCCAAGAGGAAGGGAAATAAATCCCTAGCTATAAAAGGAGAGGGAAATAATGGCAAGATCTGTAACCAGATTACAAATGTTATATAGGGGAATGTTTTCTATATTATTCAAAACTTTATCTTTCTTCTATTAAGATAAAATATAAGCCTATATGTGAAAAAATTTCAGGTTAAATACCCAGTCATTTAATGTTCCCCAAAATATAAGCAAGCAGTTTTTCCAGAAGGACACCCTAGCCTCAATTTGTAACAACATCCTTAGTTTATCACACGGATAGTTTCCACAGCTGGAAGACATTAGGGTTGTCCAAGTCAACAGTTTTTCATAAGCCAGAAAGAAAAGAATTTTCAGTATTTGTTAAGACATATGAAAACTGGAGTCTTAATTCTTGCTTAGAATTAAAGGGACTTAAGATGAGAGGAAATGATCAGGAAAAAAAAAAATGTTAAAGTGTTATAAAAGGCTAATCACTGTTGGACCATGTTGGAAACAGAACCAAACAGAAAACCACTATAGATTCATAGGTAACATGCAGCAAAAAGATGTTGGAAAGGCTAATGAACTTTTTATTAGACCTAAAGGTTTGGTTTTGTTTGCTGAGGATATTTGCCATTAGATCTTTCACTTCATTCTGCCTGATCTTCTGCTCACATGCTTACATTCAACAGTGCCTGAGTAATTACTCTATCCAGGGAAAATCCTCTACTAGATTGTGCGAGTTAGCCAAGTTTTATGTCAGCACTCTATTTTCTTCTCGGGGTTCTTTTTGTTCCTTTTCATTCCACTCCATTTTCACTTCCTTCCACCCTACCAGATCTAAGATTGGTTCCTGTGAAGCTGTACATGTTAAATGCATTTGTTCTTTCAAGAGTAACTCATCAGTATCTTTAAGGAGAACTCCAGTTACACACACTTGGGAGAGTAAATAATCCAGACCTGGATCTTACCATTGAGAAGTTTATAATCAATGGCAATCATATTTCCTTGCATTAGTCTCTAAAATGCTAAACATGAATATGTCTATTTCTGGGGGAAAACTTTAAATAAACCATAAGTAGGAATGTTCAGTCCATGGACAATTCTGTTTACCAATATAATATTAAGACCTGAGATTAAGAGGTTGATGCAAAAGTAATTGCAGTTTTTGCTATTACTTTTAATGGCAAAAACCACAATTACTATTGTGCCAACCTGATATCATCTTAACTGTCCATGTTTCTTTATTCATTTTTGAAGAAGAAGCTGGAGCTGCTGCTTGTAAACTTTCAGAACAACCCTTCAAATGCAGAGACACTGAAACAGAACTCTTTAAAAATAAAAACCTTTAAATGGATATAATGGAACTGGGTATTGGTATGGCTGTCTATACTAATGAATGAGTAAATAGTTGATGGAAACCTGGTATTATTGTATGATTTTAATGTTTCGTTTCAGTCACTGTAAAAAAAGAAAAACCTGGCCGGGTGCGGTGGCTCAAGCCTGTAATCCCAGCACTTTGGTAGGCCGAGGCGGGTGGATTACCTGAGATCAGGAGTTCAAGACCAGCCTGGCTAACAAGGTGAAACCCCATTTTTACTAAAAATACAAAAAATTAGCCAGGTGTGGTGGCACGTGCCTGTAATCCCAGCTACTCGGGAGGCTGAGGCAGGAGAATAGCTCGAACCTGGGGGTGGAGGTTGCGGTGAGCCGAGATCATGCCATTACACTCTAGCTTGGGCAACAAGAGCGAAACTCCGTCTCAAAAAAAAGGAAAACCTGACAAGTGAAATTTAGATGTTCTATTATTTGCAGATGGCATTACAAATGGAAAGGCAAAAGGGTAAAATTAAACCTTTTAATTTTATGGTTTTTCAGTCACTGTTTAAAGGTTTGCTGAGGTATGATTGCTAAAAGAATGTGGAATGTTGAACAATTATATTCCGGGGACTTAAGAATCACGTGAGAGAAGTACAGCTCTGATCAGAGCAAGTTTAGGAATTTTAAACAATTTCTACCCTTCAATAGAAAATGATAAAATAAAACTCAGCACTCAATTGTTCATGATATTATTCAGCAAAAAATCATTGAGCACCTACTATGTGCCAAGTGTGGAGTTCAATTGCGTTTCATCTCTGATTTCTTTGAGTAATGTTTTGTAATTCTCTTTGTAGAAATCTTTTACCTCCTTGGTTAGCTATATTTTTAGATATTTTACTCTTTTTGTGGCTACTGTGAGTGGGACTGCATTCTTCATCTGGGTCTCAGCTTGGATGTTGTTTGTGTAAAGGAATGTTATTAATTTTTGTATGTTAATTTTGTATCCTGAGACTTTGCTGAAGTTGTTTATCAGTTCCAGGAACTTTTGAGGGGAGGCTATGGTGTTTTCTAAGTACAAAATAATATCATCTGAAAACAGGGATAGTTTGACTTCCTGTATTCTTATTTTGACACAAACAAATGGAAAAGCATTTAACGCTCATAGATAGAAATAATCAATATTGTTAAAATGCCCATACTCTCCAAAGCAATTTACAGATTCAATTATATTCCTATCAAAGGAGACATTGACATTCTTCACAGAACTGTAAAAAACTACTTTAAAATTCATATGGAACCATAAAAGAGCCTGAATAGCCAAGGCCATCTAAACAGAAATAACAAAGGTGCAGGCAGCACATTACCTGACTTCAAACTACTATGAGCAAACAGTAACAAAAACAGCATGGTACTGGTACAAAAACAGTTACATAGACAAAGAAATAGAACAGAATAGAAAGCAAAGAAATAATGCCACACACATAAAACAAAATTGACAAAAACAAGCAATGGGGAAAGGTCTCTCTATTCAATAAATGGTTCTGGGATAACTGTCTAGCCATATGCAGATGACTGAAACAGGATTTCTTCCTTACACTATATACAAAATCACCTCAAGGTGGATTAAAGACTTAAATGTAAAACCTAAATATATAAAAACTCTGAAAGACAACCTAGACAATACCAGTCTGAACATAGAAACTGGCAAAGATTTCATGATGAAGATGCCAAGAGCAATTGTAACAAAAACAAAAATTAACCAATGGCACCTGATTAAACTAAAGAGCTTCTGCATAGCAAAATAAACTATCAACAGAGTGAACAGATACCCTACAGAATGGCATAAAATATTTGCAAACTATGCATCCAACAGAGATCTAATATTCAGCATCTATAAGGAACTTAAACAAATATATGAGAAAAAAAAAACTCCATGAAAAAGTTGGCAAAATAACTAAACAAATATTTTTCAAAATAAGTCATACATGTGGCCAAAAGGCATATGAAAAATGCTCAACATCACTAATTATTAGATAAATGGAAATCAAACCCACAATGAGATATCATCTCACACCATTCAGAATGGCTAGTATTAAAAGGTCAAAAAACAACAGATGCTGGCGATGTGCTGAAAAAAAAGAAAGCTTATACACTGCTGGTGGGAGTGTAAATTAGTTCAGCCATTGCAGAAAGCAGTTTGGCAATTTCTCAAAGACTTAAAATAGAATTACCATTTGACCCAGCTATCCCATTATTGGGTATAAGAATCATTCTATCATAAAGACACATGGATATGTTGTTCATTGTGACACTATTCACAATAGCAAAGTCATGGAATCAACCTAAATATCCATCAACAGTAGACTGGATAAAAAATGTGGTACATATACACAACGGATTATTATACTGCCATAAGAAACAATGGGATACATTTCCTTTGCAGCAACATGGATGGAGCTGTACGCCATTATCCTTAGTGAACTAACACAGGAAAACCAAATACTGCATGTTCTTACTTATAAGTGGGAGCTAAACTTTGCATACATGTGGACACAAAGAAGGAAACAACAGATACTGGGGCCTACTTAAGGGTGGAGTTGGGGAAGAGAGAGAGGATTGAAGACTACCTATAGAGTACTATACTTATTACCTGGGTGACAAAATAATCTGTAACCAAACCCCCATTGCGCATTATTTACCTATATAACAAACTTGCACATCTAAGCCTAACATAAAGGTTAAAAATATAAATTGAGTTTCAAGCAAGGAACAAGGCAGGTTCCACATGTGAGTTTTCTGCCACTATTTCACTGCACTTTTGTTGAGAGAGCAGCAAAGCTTCTCTCCTGTCTCAAGATTCAGCTTTTACCCCTCCTGTTGTATTTTCCTCCTTCTTACTTAAATCATAGCGATTCATAAATATTTCACTGTAAAGGGGCTGAATGATTAAGCATGTCAGCTTCATCAGTATCAAAGGCCTTGTAATGATACCCCAAATAGCTCAAATTTGATGAGCATTGTGTAAATTCTTTATGTGTATTTGTTTCATTTAATCCTATAAAACCCTTATAAGGAAGGCACTGTTATTATCTTCCCATTTGGCAGATGAAGACATCAAGTCACAAAATGGATAAATAGCAGTAAAAGTAACTGAGCCAGGACTGAACCTAGACAATCTGGCTCCAGAACCTGCATTTGTAATCACTAACATATACCATGCTTCAAAATAGAAAATTATATCAGCATTGGAAAGTGTAATAAAAATCACCCACTCTCTTCCCTCTCTTATCTCCAAATCAGGAGGATTCAGCTGTAATGCTACCTCCTATATTCAGTCCCAGCAAGAAGTCATTATTTCCTTT
The DNA here is from genome assembly GCF_007565055.1 of Rhinopithecus roxellana. Taxonomy (NCBI): domain Eukaryota; kingdom Metazoa; phylum Chordata; class Mammalia; order Primates; family Cercopithecidae; genus Rhinopithecus; species Rhinopithecus roxellana. The sequence continues at coordinate 153,973,083 of NC_044555.1, forward strand.
TCTGATTTTCCATTGCCCCTTTTATAGACCTCTGTAAAGGCACTTTTCATTTTCAACCTGGAGTATAGGACTGCATGAAAACAAAGGCCAAGATGTCGTATATCTGCTCTATTTATTTTCTACCTCAGCCACAATTAGCACATTGCCTTGAATATTATGGTTGTTCATTAAATTCCTGTCAAGTGAATTTATTGGATAAAATGGGATAACATATAAATTGATGAATGACAGTTATCTCTCTCTAGACCATATGATTTTTTCATCCCTCACAATGTCATGCACAAGTAGAAACTTAGTATTTCTTGAAACTGTTGAAAAGTCTCTAAATTCCTATACTCAAATGAGTACTCGCTCAGAAGTGGAAAAGCATACTGACTACTCTATAAAATTTATCTGGAGGCCACCTCCATGCAGAGTCAACACTAAACAGGGGTAAGAATCCTGAAACAATGAAATCTGAAAGTATATTCTTCATGTTAATATTTTCCCTATCTCCTAAATCTGTTAAAACTTCAATGATAACAATAACAATAATGTCAGCAAATATAATTTTAACAGTTACCATGCATTTAATATATTCTCTTTTCCAAACACTTACAATTCATCATCTTATTTAATTCTTATTACAACTCTGTGAGGTATTTTTATTTCCAATTTACAGATAAGGACAATCAGGCTCAGGGGTTTAAATGACTGACTTAATGTCACACAGCTCGTAACTGACAGACCTGGGATTCAAACCAAGATCTCTTTGATTCTAAAGCCTGGGCCCTTTCTACTTCAGCTAATATATTTCTAAACAGACTCATGAGGCTTTTTATTCTCTTCTCTAACATACTACCCAAATACAGATTTTGTAGGCACAGCACCAAATTTTATAATTTTTTTTTTTTTAATTTGGAGACAGCGTGGTTGTACATAAGATCTCAGACACAGGATCAGGCAGATCTGAGTTTGAATACAAGCTCCATTACTAATAAGCTATATATCTTTGGACAAGTGTATTAGTCTGTTTTCACACTGTTATAAAAAATACCTGAAACTAAGTAACTTACACAGAAAAGAGTTTTAATTGGCTCATGGTTCCTCAGGCTGTATAGGAGGCATGGTTGGGGAGGCCTCAGAAAACTTTCAGTCATGGTGAAAGGGGAAACTGGCATGTCTTACATAGTCACAGCAGGAGAAAGAGAGAGAAGGGGAAAGTGCTACATACTTTTAAACAACCAGATCTCATGAGAACTCACTCTCATGAGAACAACAAGGGGGAAATCCACGCATACCCATGATTCAATCACCTCCCACCACGACTCTCCTGTAACATTGTGGATTACAATTTGACATGAGATTTGGACTGGAACACAAATCCAAACCATATCAACAAGTTACTTATCCTCTCTGAGTCTCAATTTTCTCATCTGTTAAAGGGGATTAAAACTAGTACCCACTGGGCTATTGTGAGGAAAAATGAGACAATGCATATAAAGACCTCAGAAATAATAATTATCCAGCAAAGGTTACTAATCTTTGATTTTTCAAAAATACCCTTGCCTATTTATCATAATTTTACCACATACTGATAATCTGTCAACTTTTTTGATATGGAGGAGATAAAAGAACACTGTAACTGTTGACTCTTTCAAGCCAAGGATAAAAGTAAACATAATCAACTCTGGTGAATGGGAAAATGGAGACATCATTGCAGCACTATTCACAATACCAAAACATAGGAGTCGAGCACAGTGGCTCATGCCTGTAATCCCAGCACTTTGAGAGGCTGGGTTGGGAGGATTGCTTGAGCCCAGAAATTTGAGATCAGCCTGGGCAACTAAGTGTGGCCCTGTCTCTCTATTTAAAAAAATAAACAGTAAAAAAGCATGAAATTGACCTAAATGCCCATCAGTGGTAGATTGGGTAAATAAAATGTGGTACACATACATAGAATACTATGCAGCCATAAAAAAGAATAAAATCATGTGATTTGCAGCAACATGGATGAAGCTGGAAGACATTATCCTAAAGAAACTAACACAGGGACAGAAGATGAAAGACCACATGTTGTCACTTATAAGTGGGAGTGAAACATTGAGTATATACAGATACAAAGAAGGGATCAACAGACACTGGGGCTTACTTGAGGGTGGAGGGTAAGGATGAAAATACTACCTATCAGTACTATGTTTATTCCCTGGGTGACAAAATTATCTGTGCACCAAACTCCCATAACATGTAATTTATCCATAAAACAAACCTGCACATGTACCCCGATCCTAAAATAAAAGTTAAAAAAAAAATCATTATGTCAAGAAGATATCTTTATGTGTATGTTCATCACAGCACTATTCACAATAGCCCAGATGTAGAATCAACCTAAATGTCCATCAATAAATGAATGGATAAAGAAAATAGTTGATGCACACAATGGAATACTATTCAGCCATTAAAAAGCATAAAATAATGTTTTATGCAGCAACATGAATGGAACTGGAGGCCATTATCTTACATGAAACTCTGGATTCTTAGAGCGTTAGCATAAGTATCAAATAAGTTGGGTTCTAGTCCTGGCTCTCCAACTTACTAGCTGAGTTATTTTGTTAAATTCTTTAACCTTTCTGTGTCACAGACTTCTTCAACTAAAATACTTTTTTTCAATTTAAAATGTTATGGTGTAAATAATGTTACACTTAAATAGAATTTCTAATTTATAAAATGTATTTTCGTTTTCTCTCATTTGTTCCTTATAACATCCCTGGGGGATGTTGGGGAGATGTTTCTACTCTGTTTGAAAAAATTAGAGGCAGTAGCTAAGCTGGAGCAGGGTAGAAGCGGGCCAGCACCCCCTTCTGGCCTCCGGTGCTGCCGGCCTCAAGATCAGGCATGGTCCAGAACTTGAAGGACTTGGCGGGACGGCTGTCTGAGGGGCCCCGGGGCATGGGTACGGCGCTGAAGCTGTTGCTGGTGGCCGGCGCTGTGGCCTACGGTGTCCGTGAATCCGTGTTCACTGTGGAAGGCGGGCATAGAGCCATCTTCTTCAGTCGGATAGGTGGAGTGCAGCAGGACACTATCCTGGACGAGGGCCTTCACTTCAGGATCCCCTGGTTCCAGTACCCCATTATCTATGATATTCGGGCCAGACCTCGAAAAATCTCCTCCCCTGCAGGCTCCAAAAACCTACAAATGGTGAATATCTCCCTGAGAGTGCTGTCTCGACTCCAGTGCTCAAGAGCTTCCTAGCATGTACCAGTGCCTATGGCTGGACTACGAGGAACGAGTGCTACCGTCCATTGTCAATGAGGTGCTCAAGAGTGTGGTGGCCAAGTTCAATGCCTCACAGCTGATCACCCAACAGGCCCAGGTATCCCTGTTGATCCGCTGGGAGCTGACAGAGAGGGCCAAGGACTTCAGCTTCATCCTGGATGATGTAGCCATCACAGAGCTGAGCGTTAGCCGAGAGTACACAGCTGCTGTAGAAGCCAAACAAGTGACCCAGCAGGAGGCCCAGCGGGCCCAATTCTTGGTAGAACAAGCGAAGCAGGAATAGCAGCAGAAGACTGTGCAGGCCGAGGGTGAGGCCAAGGCTGCCAAGATGCTTGGAGAAGCACTGAGCAAGAACCCTGGCTACATCAAACTTCGCAAGATCCGAGCAACCCAGAGTATCTCCAAGACGATCGCTACGTCACAGAACCGTATTTATCTCACGGCTGACAACCTCGTGCTGAACCTACAGGATGAAAATTTCACCAGAGGAACTGACAGCCTCATCAAGGGTAAGAAATGAGCCTAGTCACCAAGAACTCCATCCCCAGAGGAAGTGGATCTGCTTCTCCAGTTTTTGAGTAGCTAGCCAGGGGTCCAGCACAGCCCTACCCCGCCCCAGTATCATGCGATGGTCCCCCACACCGATCCCCTGAACCCTTCTTGGATTAAGGGAGACTGAAGACCAGCCCCTTTTCTGGGGAATTACTTTCCTCCTCCCTGTGTTAACTGGGGCTGTTGGGTCGTTGTGTGACTTCTCAGTGATTTCCTACAGTGTTGTTCCCTCCCTCAAGACTGGGAGGAGATAATCACCAACCCAGGAACTCCCAATAAATTTTTATTACTTAACCTGGAAAAAAAAAGAAAAAATTAGAAAACTATGGTCCAGAAAAGTTAGAGGATTTGCTTAAGGTTGAATGTTCTTTCCACCACACCATGTTGAATTTAAAACTGAGGCTTTATGGTCAGTTTAATAACCTACTTTTTAAAATCCAGACATCCACGCTAACATCCGTGGAAGGAAACCAAATTTAACATGGCATGTTTTCATTTACCATTAGTAAAAATAATTATGAAACTTCATGGACAAATTTGAGCATGCCTTTATGAGTACAAACTTCTGAATCTAGTTGAATCGGCCCGCCCAAACCATATAGTCTCAGCCTGTTATCTCATTGCACAAATAAAGACTTGAATAAAAGGAGGTTAAAAACCTAAATGAAAGCAAAAATATGAGGTTAATCCTGTTACTTAAGACGTAGCCAAAAATCAATAGTAGGTCTAGCATTAGTGAGTTGTAGTCTAAGTCCCACATATTTGGCAAAATCCATCATTTTATTTCCAACTTATGTCAAGGCACTTGGCTACAGGGAGTTCTTTCAGTTTTATAATTGCAGCAACTTTTAATCATAACAAGTTAAAGAGGCTCATTATTCTGCTTATAAGATAATCGTACTTTATTTTACTATATTGAGAACTCAGAGTAAAATATGGTGATAACTATGAGCAAAGGCAAAGAAAAGCACTATCCAAAGTTATCTGTTGTCCATTGAACAGCTAACTCAATTTGTTTTCTTCCAAAATCAGCAGCACAACATTTTTACTCTCCTATAACTATTGAAAATCATAGTTTCTATCAAAACTGACCCAATAGAAGAACATGGTGTTTCTCCAACTGTTTAATTTCAGGAGAAGTATTTAGTATGCTGTCAACATTTCCCTTTGAGAGTCAATGCAAATTTGTTCTCCTTTTGCTTCCCCTGAATATTGAAAAGTGAGCTCCAATGCTATAAATTTTTTCTTGAGTTCATGTTGTTGTGACAGGGGTCTGCATTTTCTCAGGAAAGGAAGTACATTCTCTAAGGAAAAACAAAAATGAATTTCTCCTTAAAGAAGAAACAAACAAGATCTGGGCATGTCATCAATTGATGACAACGACATCTCTCTGGAAATACCTTGTTAACATTCTGTTAAAATCATAGGCACCTCTCAAGAGTCTTAACAGTTTCTAAATCTCTAGATAGTGTGTATTTTGTGACAACTCTTCCGTCAAAATCAAAAAACAACTGAAATTTATTCTCCAATGTTCTTTCTTCTTCTCTCATTAATATATTTCTCTGACATCTCACATTTAGTTTGCACCTTTTTTGGAAGTGCCAAGAATGGGAAAGAGCTTTTAGAAAAGAAGAGAGATAAAATTCACAGACATACTCAAATCACTCCAGTTCTGGGAATGCCTCAGATAATGAATCTCACACCTTGATATGTGTCAAACATAATACAAAAATGGCTTCAAATTAGGGGTACTTTTGGCTTATTGGCATTGTAAGTTTCATAAATATTTTTGTTTTCATAAGTATAGAAGAAAGTTCAAAGATCTAAATTCTGAGCTAATTTAGATTGGTAAGTCTTTTAAGTTCCATAGCAACAGCTATAGATATACATATGATAAAAGTTGATATTCATTCACTGACAAACCTAACCCCTCATTCATAAGAAATGAGATCATTTTAAGATGTAACTCAATCCCAGACAAATCTGGCATTCACTTGAAAAGTCCATCATTGACTTTTTGCAATCCCCATTCACATGGTTCCATTTATGCTGTTTTGTTGTTGGTGGTGGTGATGTATTGTGTTTGCTTGTTTTTGTTGTTGTTGTTGTTGTTTTTTCTATGTGATCCTCTTCAGAGTTTTTTTGTTTGTTTGCTTGTTTGTTTGTTTGTTTTTATGAGATGGACTCTCACTCTGCCACCCAGGCTGGAGTGCAGTGGCTGTATCTCCGCTCACTGCAACCTCCACCTCCCGTGTTCACGCCGTTCTCCTGCCTCAGCCTCCCAAGTAGCTGGAACTTCAGGCACCTGCCACCACACCCAGCTAATTTTTTGTATTTTTATTAGGGACAGGGTTTCATTGTGTTAGCCAAGATGGTCTCAATCTCCTGGCCTCGTGATCCGCCCTCCTCGGCCCCCCAAAGGGCTGGGATTACAGGCGTGAGCCACTGTGCCCGGCCTAGAGTTTTCTTAAAGTGCATAAAGTGGAAAGAAATATATTTGAGCATAAGAGATTTTTATTATTTTTTATTTTTAAAATTTGTTTGTTTTGGATTCAGGGAGTACATGTGCATGTTTGTTACATGGGTGTATTGTATGATGCTGAGGTTTGGGCTTCAATTGAACCTGTCACCCAAATACTGCATATAGTAACTAATAAGTAGTTTTTCAACCCTTGTTACCCTCCCTCACTCCCCCCTTTTAGAGTCCTGAGTGTCTCTTGTTCCAATGTTTATGTCTGTATATACCCAATGTTTAGCTCCCACTTATCAATGAGAACATGTGGTATTCGGTTTTATGCTTCTGCTATAATTTGCTTAGGGTAATTTCCTCCAGCTTCCATGTTGCTGCAAAAGACATTATTTCATTCTTTTTATGGTTTCATAGTACTCCATGGTGTATATGTACTGCATTTTCTTTATCCAATCCACCATTGACAGACATCTATGCTGACTCCAATTCTTTGCTATTGTGAATGGCACTGCGATAAACATGAAAATGCAAGTGTCTTTTTGGTAGAATGATTTATTTTCCTTTGGGTATATGCCAAGTAATCGGATAGTTGGGTCAAGTAGTAATTTGATGTTTTGTTCACAAAGGAGATTTTATTACAGATCAAATAAAAAGTTATCTTCATAAAGGATGAAGTGAATATTAATTTATCTTATGAACTTGAAAATTCAAACTTTTTTAAGTGCTAGATGATCACAAGTTCTCTATTTGACTCTAACCGTTTCTTAAGTATAAGGTCCTTGGGGCTTAAGTACTCTTGAAATTGCTAGAATCTAGTAAATTATGCTTACTATAAACTGTTTATTCATATTTTTGTGAAATATTCAATATAGCTTTGCTATAACCACCATAGTCTTCTACTATGTCCTAATTTTAAGTAATGAAATATTTTTGTGGTACTAACAGAGAGATGTGTTTTCATATACAAGTAATTCTCCTCCATAGCTACATAGGGATTTTCCTCCGAATTCATTCTTATGAGAGATAACTTACTTTATTTGCCTGAAAAGCTTTGTAATATTTTTATTGCTAAAGAAAGAGCAGCTCTGAATATTGTTTGGCTTTCAAGAATGAAAATGGTCTGGCACGGTGGCTCATGACTGTAATTTCAACACTTTGGGAGGCCAAGGTTGGGGAATCGCTTGAGGCCAAGAGTTCAAGACCAGTCCTGGCAACACAGTGAGGCCCTATCTCTACAAAAGAAAAAATTCAGCCAGTCATGGTGGTGTTACAGTCCCAGCTACTCAGGAGGGTGAGGTAGGAAGATTGTTTGAGCCTAGGAATTTGATGATGCAGTGAGCTATGATTGTACCACTACACTCCAGCCTGGCTGACAGAGCAAGACTCTGTCTCATAAATAAATAAATAAATAAATAAATAAATAAATAAATAAATATGAACGAATAAAAGCAACCTTAAAAATCATCAAGTCAAACCTTCTCATTGCACTTATGATGGAAGTGAGGCCTAAAGAAGAGAAAATATTTGCACATATGGGAGGCTGAAGCACTATGAATGTTCAACAATGTCTTCAAGAATGAACAGATGACATGAAGACCTTACCCATGCCTATGTCCTGAATGGTATTACCTACATTTTATTCTAGGGTTTTTATGGTATTAGGTCTAACATTTAAGTCTCTAATCCATCTTGAATTAATTTTCGTATAAGGAGTAAGGAAAGGATCTAGTTTCAGCTTTCTACTTATGGCTAGCCAATTTTCCCAGCACCATTTATTAAATAGGGAATCCTTTCCCCATTTCTTGTTTTTCTCAGGTTTATCAAAGATCAGATGGCTGTAGATGCGTGGTATTATGTCTGAGGACTCTGTTCTGTTCCATTGGTCTATATCTCTGTTTTGGTACCAGTACCATGCGGTTTTGGTTACTGTAGCCTAGTAGTATAGTTTGAAGTCAGGTAGCATGATGCCTCCAGCTTTGTTCTTTTGACTTAGGATTGTCTTGGAAATGCGGGCCCTTTTTTGGTTCCATATGAACTTTAAAGCAGTTTTTTTCCAATTCTGTGAAGAAACTCATTAGTAGATTGATGGGGATGGCATTGAATCTATAAATGACCTTGGGCAGTATGGCCATTTTCATGATATTGATTCTTCCTATCCATGAGCATGGTATGTTCTTCCATTTGTTTGTGTCGTCTTTCATTTCACTGAGCAGTGGTTTGTAGTTCTCCTTGAAGAGGTCCTTGACATCCCTTGTAAGTTGGATTCCTAGGTATTTTATTCTCTTTGAAGCAATTGTGAATGGAAGTTCATTCCTGATTTGGCTCTCTGTTTGTCTGTTACTGGTGTATAAGAATGCTTGTGATTTTTGCACATTAATTTTGTATCCTGAGACTTTGCTGAAGTTTCTTATCAGCTTAAGGAGATTTTGGGCTGAGACAATGGAGTTTTCTAAATGTACAATCATGTCATCTACAAACAGGGACAATTTGACTTCTTCTTTTCCTAACTGAATACCCTTGATTTCTTTCTCTTGCCTGATTGCCCTAGCCAGAACTTCCAACACTATGTTGAATAGGAGTAAAATGGCAACAAAAGCCAAAATTGACAAATGGGATCTAATTAAACTAAGGAGCTTCTGCACAGCAAAAGAAACTACCATCAGAGTGAACAGGAAACTTACAGAATGGGAGAAAACTTTTGCAATCTACTCCTCAGACAAAGGGCTAATATCCAGAACCTACAAAGAACTCAAACAAATTTACAAGAAAAAAACAAACAATCCCATCAAAAAGTGGGCAAAGGATATGAGCAAACATTTCTCAAAAGAAGACATTCATACAGCCAACAGACACATGAAAAAATGCTCATCATCACTCGCCATCAGAGAAAGGCAAATCAAAACCACAACGAGATACCATCTCACACCAGTTAGAATGGCAATCATTAAGAAGACAGGAAACAACAGGTGCTGGAGAGGATGTGGAGAAATAGGAACACTTTTACACTGTTGGTGGGATTGTCAACTAGTTCAAACATTATGGAAAACAGTATGGCAATTCCTTAAGGATCTAGAACTAGAAGTCCCATATGACCCAGTCATCCCATTACTGGGTATATACCCAAAGGATTATAAATCATGCTGCTATAAAGACACATGCACACGTATGTTTATTGCGGCACTATTCACAATAGCAAAGACTTGGAATCAACCCAAATGTCCATCAGTGACAGAGTGGATTAAGAAAACCTGGCACATATACACCATGGCATACTACGCAGCCATAAAAAAGGATGAGTTTGTGTCCTTTGTAGGGACATGGATGCAGCTGGAAACCATCATTCTCAGCAAACTATCACAAGAACAGAAAACCAAACACCGCATGTTCTCACTCATAGGTGGGAACTGAACAATGAGATCACTTGGACTCCGGAAGGGGAACATCACACACCGGGTCCTATCATGGGGAGGGGGGAGGGGGGAGGGATTGCTTTGGGAGTTATACCTGACGTAAATGACGTGTTGATGGGTGCTGATGAGTTGATGGGTGCAGCACACCAACATGGCACAAGTATACATATGTAACAAACCTGCACGTTATGCACATGTACCCTCGAACTTAAAATATAATAATAAAAAAAAATGAACAAATGGATCAATTAATTGATGGATGGATGGATGGATGGATGGATGGATGAGTGATGAATGGGTGCATAAACTGGTGGACCAATAAATAAAATTTGTGGAATAGTCAGGACCGGAGCCTTATTGTCCTAGGATTCACGTCACTTCACTTATACTATATAATAATACATCTTGAAGCAGATATATATACTATATATATATATATATATAGTATATATATATATATATATTTAAAAATAATAATATTGGCAAAGTGATCTAGAAAGAAACTATAAGTTTTCAACCTAGACAGACCTGGGTTTGAATTTCACCTCTGCCACCTGATAGCTTTGTGACCTTAGGAACGTTAGTTAACTTGCTTAGTTCCATTTTTTTAATCTGAAAAATGGGGATAATGAAGCAATAATGAAATTGAATAAGATATCTGTGTAAAGCGTCTAGCAAGTGCATCCTACACAGTAGATGTTCAATAAGTGTTTGTCTCTCTCTTTTTCTGTGACTCTTGCATTTTAATTTATAGCTTATGGAAATGCCAATGTTATTTAAATACCATGGAACTTCTTAACCATAGGTGACCCTAATCCAATGTTTCTCAAAGTGTGGTCCCTCAGAACAACAGCATCAGGAACACCTGAGAACTTTTAGATATGCAAATTATTAGTTCCCGTACTACACATACACAGTCAGATCTCTGGATCTGGAGCCCGGACATTTCTTTTTAATTAAATCCTTCAGGTTATTGTGATACACATTGAAAACTACTAATCGATATAACTGATATCTCTAGATCCACTGCTCAGATTTCTAGAGCTATACAAATGCATAAAGACAGCATAGGATAGTTTTTACACTGCTATAAGGATACTACACAAGACTGGGTAATTTATAAAGGAAAACGGGACTCAGTTCCACATGGCAGGGGAAGCCTCAGGAAACTTACAATCGTGGCAGAAGAGGAAGCAGGCACTTCTCACATGGCAGCAGGCAAGAGAAAGAGACAGAGAGAGGGGGGGGAGAGAGAGAGAGAGAGAGAGAGAGAGAGAGAGAGAGAGAGGAAACCACAACTTATAAAACCATCAGATCTCATGAGAGCTCACTCACTATTATAAGAACAGCATAGGGGAAACTGCCCTTGTGATCCATCACCTCCCACCAGGTCTCTCCTTCGACACATGAAGATTGTGGGGATTACAATTTGAGATGAGATTTGGGTGGGGACACAGAGCCAAACCATATCAAATACCTTTGATTGTGTTTTTTCCTAAGGTCTCCTCTAAGTTATGACATCACATGTGCATGTCATATTATGTCAACCCATGATCCAGGAGGTGACATTAAGTGACCCTTGAGCTCCAGTGACAGCTTTCCAATTAAGCATAAACTTCACCTTGTCTGTGCATTGTGAGAATGTCCTTGGTTTATAATGATAACTCTAAACTGTCTCAACAGTTTTTTCGAGGAAGCCACTATATGTCATTGTTAAAAACCAAAACCTTCATGTTTCTTTAAATCTTACTTTAAATTATGAATTATTCTTTATAATAGTAATTCAAGATTAGTGAATACTCATGCTGGTGATAAAGTGAAGAGTGTATTTTTGTTTGGGTTTATAAAGAGCAGAATTAAGCATGGGCAAACAAACTCTAGGCCCTTTGACATGATTAAAGAAAGTTTCATAAGTTGACCCATACAACTTTACTCAAGAAACTCTGATCTGTGGACACAGTGCCTAAGAAGGAACAAACATTTTTTTGGAGATGAAAGTGCTTTTGCACCTTAAACCTTTAGAGTGATAACAATACCATTATCTCCTTTGCCATGTCTTGACCAGGGAGATGGAGAACCAAAAGGTTCAATGATCACTGTAAGAAAGATAGAAGAGATAGCTACTGAAAGGTTTCGAAGGATCATCATAAAGTCCTTACGCCAATTAAAAGTTAATCACGAAAATTCGAGAGGCGGAGCAAGATGGCCGAATAGGAACAGCTCCAGTCTCCAACTCCCAGCGCGAGCAACACAGAAGACCGGTGATTTCTGCATTTTCAACTGAGGTACTGGGGTCACCTCATTAGGAAGTGCCAGACAATCGGTGCTGGTCAGCTGCTGCAGCCCGACCAGCGAGAGCTGAAGCAGGGGGAGGCATCGCCTCACCTGGGAAGTGCAAGGCGGAAGGAAATCCCTTTTCCTAGCCAGGGGAACTGAGACACACAACACCTGGAAAATCGGGTGACTCCCAACCCAATACTGCGCTTTAAGGAAAGGGGCACACCAGGAGAATATATCCCACACCTGGCCAGGAGGGTCCCATGCCCACGGAGCCTCCCTCATTGCTAACACAGCAGTCTACGGCGATCTAACCGCAAGGAAGCAGCGAGGCTGGGGGAGGGGCGCCCGCCATTGCTGAGGCTTAAGTAGGTAAACAAAACCGCTTGGAAGCTCGAACTGGGTGGAGCTCACAGCAGCTCAAGGATACCTGCCTGTCTCTGTAGACTCCATCTCTGGGGACAGGGCACAGTTAACAACAAAAGCAGCAGGAACCTCTGCAGACGCAAACGACTCTGTCTGACAGCTTTGAAGAGAGCAGTGGATCTCCCAACATGGAGGTTGAGATCTGAGAACGGACAGACTGCCTGCTCAAGTGGGTCCCTGACCCCTGAGTAGCCTAACTGAGAGACATACCCCACTAGGGGCAGTCTGACACCCCACACCTCACACACCTCACAGGGTGGAGTACACCCCTGAGAGGAAGCTTCCAAAATAAGAATCAGACAGGTACACTTGCTGTTCAGCAATATTCTATCTTCTGCAACCTCTGCTGTTGACACCCAGGCAAACAGGGTCTGGAGTGGACCTCAAGCAATCTCCAAAAGACCTACAGCTGAGGGTCCTGACTGTTAGAAGGAAAAGTATCAAACAGGAAGGACACCTATACCAAAACCCCATCAGTACGTCACCATCATCAAAGACCGGAGACAGATAAAACCACAAAGATGGGGAAAAAGCAAGGCAGAAAAGCTGGAAATTCAAAAAATAAGAGCGCATCTCCCCCTGCAAAGGAGCGCAGCCCATCGCCAGCAACGGATCGAAGCTGGTCAGAGAATGACTTTGACGAGATGAGAGAAGAAGGCTTCAGTCCATCAAACTTCTCAGAGCTAAAGGAGGAATTACGTACCCAGCGCAAAGAAACTAAAAATCTTGAAAAAAGAGGGGAAGAATTGACAGCTAGACTAATTAATGCAGAGAAGGTCATAAACGAAATGACAGAGATGAAAACCATGACACAAGAAATACGTGACAAATGCACAAGCTTCAGTAACCGACTCGATCAACTGGAAGAAAGAGTATCAGCGATTGAGGATGAAATGAATGAAATGAAGCGAGAAGAGAAACCAAAAGAAAAAAGAAGAAAAAGAAATGAGCAAAGCCTGCAAGAAGTATGGGATTATGTAAAAAGACCAAATCTATGTCTGATTGGGGTGCCTGAAAATGAGGGGGAAAATGGAACCAAGTTGGAAAACACTCTTCAGGATATCATCCAGGAGAACTTCCCCAACCTAGTAGGGCAGACCAACATTCAAATTCAGGAAATACAGAGAACACCACAAAGATACTCCTCAAGAAGAGCAACTCCAAGACACATAATTGCCAGATTCACCAAAGTTGAAATGAAGGAAAAAATCTTAAGGGCAGCCAGAGAGAAAGGTCGGGTTAGCCACAAAGGGAAGCCCATCAGACTAACAGCAGATCTCTCAGCAGAAACTCTACAAGCCAGAAGAGAGTGGGGGCCAATATTCAACGTTCTTAAAGAAAAGAATTTTCAACCCAGAATTTCATATCCAGCCAAACTAAGTTTCATCAGTGAAGGAGAAATAAAATCCTTTCCAGATAAGCAAATGCTTAGAGATTTTGTCATCACCAGGCCTGCCTTACAAGAGACCCTGAAGGAAGCCCTAAACATGGAAAGGAACAACCGGTACCAGCCATTGCAAAAACATGCCAAAATGTAAAGACCATCGAGGCTAGGAAGAAACGGCATCAACTAACGAGCAAAATAACCAGTTAATATCATAATGGCAGGATCAAGTTCACACATAACAATATTAACTTTAAATGTAAATGGGCTGAATGCTCCAATTAAAAGACACAGACTGGCAAACCGGATAAAGAGTCAAGACCCATCAGTCTGCTGTATTCAGGAGACCCATCTCACATACAGAGACATACACAGGCTCAAAATAAAGGGATGGAGGAAGATCTACCAAGCAAATGGAGAACAAAAAAAGCAGGGGTTGCAATCCTAGTCTCTGATAAAACAGACTTTAAACCATCAAATATCAAAAGAGACAAAGAAGGCCATTACATAATGGTAAAGGGATCAATTCAACAGGAAGAGCTAACTCTCCTAAATATATATGCACCCAACACAGGAGCACCAAGATTCATAAAGCAAGTCCTTAGAGACTTAGAAAGAGACTTAGACTCCCATAAAATAATAATGGGAGATTCAACATCCCACTGTCAACATTAGACAGATCAATGAGACAGAAAGTTAACAAGGATATCCAGGAATTGAACTCATCTCTGCACCAAGCGGACCTAATAGACATCTATAGAACTCTCCACCCCAAATCAACAGAATATACATTCTTCTCAGCACCACATCACACTTATTTCAAAATTGACCACATAATTGGAAGTAAAGCACTCCTCAGCAAATGTAAAAGAACAGAAATTATCACAAACTGTCTCTCAGACCACAGTGCAATCAAACTAGAACTCAGGACTAAGAGACTCAATCAAAACCGCTCAACTACATGGAAACTGAACAACCTGCTCCTGAATGACTACTGGGTACATAACGAAATGAAAGCGGAAATAAAGATGTTCTTTGAAACCAATGAGAACAAAGATACAACATACCAGAATCTCTGGGACACATTTAAAGCAGTGTGTAGAGGGAAATTTATAGCACTAAATGCCCACAAGAGAAAGCAGGAAAGATCTAAAATTGACACTCTAACATCACAATTAAAAGAACTAGAGAGGCAAGAGCAATCACATTCAAAAGCGAGCAGAAGGCAAGAAATAACTAAGATCAGAGCCGAACTGAAGGAGATAGAGACACAAAAAACCCTCCAAAAAATCAATGAATCCAGGAGTTGGTTTTTTGAAAAGATCAACAAAATTGACAGACCGCTGGCAAGACTAATAAAGAAGAAAAGAGAGAGGAATCAAATAGACACAATAGAAAATGATAAAGGGGATATCAGCACCGACTCCACAGAAATACAAACCACCATCAGAGAATACTATCAACACCTCCACGCAAATCAACTAGAAAATCTAGAAGAAATGGATAATTTCCTGGACACTTACACTCTCCCAAGACTAAACCAGGGAGAAGTTGAATCCCTGAATAGACCAATAGCAGGCTCTGAAATTGAGGCAATAATTAATAGCCTACCAACCAAAAAAAGTCCAGGACCAGATGGATTCACAGCTGAATTCTACCAGAGGTACAAGGAGGAGCTGGTACCATTCCTTCTGAAACTATTCCAATCAATAGAAAAAGAGGGAATCCTCCCTAACTCATTTTATGAGGCCAACATCATCCTGATACCAAAGCCTGGCAGAGACACAACAAAAAAAGAGAATTTTAGACCAATATCCCTAATGAACATCGATGCAAAAATCCTCAATAAAATACTGGCAAACCGGATTCAGCAGCACATCAAAAAGCTTATCCAGCATGATCAAGTGGGCTTCATTCCTGGGATGCAAGGCTGGTTCAACATTCGCAAATCAATAAACGTAATCCAGCATACAAACAGAACCAAAGACAAGAACCACATGATTATCTCAATAGATGCAGAAAAGGCTTTTGACAAAATTCAACAGCCCTTCATGCTAAAATCGCTCAAGAAATTCGGTATTGATGGAACGTACCTCAAAATAATAAGAGCTATTTATGACAAACCCACAGCTAATATCATACTGAATGGGCAAAAACTGGAAAAATTCCCTTTGAAAACTGGCACAAGACAGGGATGCCCTCTCTCACCACTCCTATTCAACACAGTCTTGGAAGTTCTGGCTAGGGCAATCAGGCAAGAGAAAGAAATCAAGGGTATCCAGTTAGGAAAAGAAGAAGTCAAATTGTCCCTGTTTGCAGATGACATGATTGTATATTTAGAAAACCCCATCGTCTCAGCCCAAAATCTCCTTAAGCTGATAAGAAACTTCAGCAAAGTCTCACGATACAAAATTAATGTGCAAAAATCACAAGCATTCTTATACACCAGTAACAGACAAACAGAGAGCCAAATCAGGAATGAACTTTCATTCAAAATTGCTTCAAAGAGAATAAAATACCTAGGAATCCAACTTACAAGGGATGTAAAGGACCTCTTCAAGGAGAACTACAAACCACTGCTCAGCGAAATAAAAGAGGACACAAACAAATGGAAGAACATACCATGCTCATGGATAGGAAGAATCAACATCGTGAAAATGGCCATACTGCCCAAGGTTATTTATAGATTCAATGCCATCCCCATCAAGCTACCAATGATTTTCTTCACAGAATTGGAAAAAACTGCTTTAAAGTTCATATGGAACCAAGAAAGAGCCCGCATTGCCAAGACAATCCTAAGTCAAAAGGACAAAGCTAGAGGCATCACGCTACCTGACTTCAAACTCTACTACAAGGCTACAGTAACCAAAACAGCATGGTACTGGTACCAAAACAGAGATATAGACCAATGGAACAGAACAGAGCCCTCAGAAATAATACCACACATCTACAGCCATCTGATCTTTGACAAACCTGAGAGAAACAAGAAATGGGGAAAGGATTCCCTATTTAATAAATGGTGCTGGGAAAATTGGCTAGCCATAAGTAGAAAGCTGAAACTGGATCCTTTCCTTACTCCTTATACGAAGATTAATTCAAGATGGATCAGAGACTTAAATGTTAGACCTAATGCCATAAAAACCCTAGAAGAAAATCCAGGTAGTACCATTCAGGACATAGGCATGGACAAAGACTTCACGTCTAAAACACCAAAAGCAACTTTGGCAAAAGCCAAAATTGACAAATGGGATCTAATTAAAGTAAGGAGCTTCTGCACAGCAAAAGAAATTGCCATCAGAGTGAACAGGCAACCTACAGAATGGGAGAAAATTTTTGCAATCTACTCATCTGACAAAGGGCTAATATCCAGAATCTACAAAGAACTCAAACAAATTTACAAGAAAAAAACAAACAACCCCATCAAAAAGTGGGCAAAAGATATGAACAGACATTTCTCAAAAGAAGACATTCATACAGCCAACAGACACATGAAGAAATGCTCATCATCACTCACCATCAGAGAAATGCAAATCAAAACCACAATGAGATACCATCTCACACCAGTTAGAATGGCAATCGTTAAAAAGTCAGGAAACAACAGGTGCTGGAGAGGATGTGGAGAAATAGGAACACTTTTACACTGTTGGTGGGATTGTAAACTACTTCAACCATTATGGAAAACAGTATGGGGATTCCTCAAGGATCTAGAACTAGATGTACCATATGACCCAGCCATCCCACTACTGGGTATATACCCAAAGGATTATAAATCATGCTGCTATAAAGACACATTCACACGTATGTTTATTGCGGCACTATTCACAATAGCAAAGACTTGGAATCAACCCAAATCTCCATCTGTGACAGACTGGATTAAG
The DNA here is from genome assembly GCF_007565055.1 of Rhinopithecus roxellana. Lineage (NCBI taxonomy): Eukaryota > Metazoa > Chordata > Mammalia > Primates > Cercopithecidae > Rhinopithecus > Rhinopithecus roxellana. Next base: position 153,990,735 of record NC_044555.1, read on the forward strand.
AAAATGTGGCACATATACACCATGGAATACTCTGCAGCCATAAAAAAGGATGAGTTTGCGTCCTTTTTAGGGACATAGATGCAGCTGCAAACCATCATTCTTAGCAAACTATCATAAGAACAGAAAACCAAACACCGCATATTCTCACTCATAGGTGGGAACTGAACAATGAGATCACTTGGACTCGGGAAGGGGAACATCACATACCGGGGCCTATCATGGGGAGGGGGGAGGGGGGAGGCATTGCATTGGGAGTTATACCTGATATAAATGATGAATTGATGGGTGCTGACGAGTTGATGGGTGCAGCACACCAACATGGCACAAGTATACATATGTACCAAACCTGCACTTTATGCACATGTACCCTAGAACTTAAAGTGTAATAAAAAAAATTAAAAACAAAAAAAGTTAATCACCTGGACTATAGGCTTTAGAGATTCAACTATACTGAAGTTTCAAACAATTTCAACTGTACTCTGAATATTATTATTTCAGCTGGGATAACAAGCCACAAGTGGCTTCCACAGACCAAGTCATTTCGGCGGTGAAGCTAAAACAACTTAAGTTCCATGTCAACAGTGAGAAGAAAATTCATTTTGCTTTTTTAATGCTGTTTGCACTATGCTTCTATCATGTTCCAATCTAACATATTCAAGAGTGTAAGATAAAATTCTGCAAACTTTTCAAGGATTTTTTACCATGCATATAGTAGATGACTGAGTTTTGAAGAAAGAAAACTGTTAAACCGGCATAGCAGAAGATGGGTAGGTTGAAAAGTGATGAGGAGACACAAACTCCTTCATCTGGTCTCATCACCAGCTCTCTCACCCCTCTGTCCCACAAACACATTTGACACTGGGTAGCACTGATCCAATTCCTAGTACCTATATTGTAATGAAATTTTAAATTTCTGAATATGTATAAATAAAGACTATAGTCAGTTGAGTCAAGACTGTAGAATACTGTCAAAAGGCAGACTGTGTAGTTAGAAATGTATAATACAGATAATTCATAGACAATTTTAGTACTTAAACAATTTTTTTTAAAAATTGAGCATATCAAGCCCATGATGCCAACAAATATAATGTTGAAAATGGATAACATACATATTTAAGCTTTAAAAGAGAGTGAATTTAAAGAAAAATGGTAAGCAATCAATAATAATAGTGAGGAGGTTATGATGTATATTAGAAAAATAGTGAGAAAAATAACTAAGATTTAAGCTTAAGGAAAACTATTAAAATCCAGGCCTTAAGCAAGCAGAATACACATACACAATCCCATGACTGAAACAGAAAGAAATTGAATCCCTGAACAGACCAAAAACAAGTTCTGAAATTGAGGTAGCAACAAATAGCCTACCAACCAAAAAAAAAAAAAAAAAGCCCAGGACCAGAAGGATTCATAGCTAATTCTACCAGATGTGCAAAGAAGACCTGGTACCATCTCTACAGAAACTATTCCAAAAATTGAAAAAGAGGGACTTCTCCTTAATTCACTCTATGAGGCCAGACTCATCCTAATACAAAAACCTGACAGAGACACAACGATAAAAGAAAACTTTCAGCCAATATACTGGACGAACATTCATGCAAAATCCTCAACAATACACTGGCAAACCAAATCCAGCAGCACATCAAAAAGCTAATCCATCACGATTAAGTAGGACTGATCCCCAGAATGCAAGGTTGTTTCAACAGAAACAAATCAATAAATGTGATTCATGAATTAAACAGAACTAAACAAAAAAATGATTATCTCAATAGATGCAGAAAAGACTTTTGAAAAAATAGTCAACATTCCTTCAGTTTAAAAGTTCTCAATAAATATTGAAGGAACGTACCTCAAAATAATAACAACTGTATATGACAAGCCAACAGGCAACATCATACTGGATAGCTGAATAGCTGAATAGCTGGAAGCATTTCTCTTGAATATAGGCACAAGACAAAAATGCCCTCTCTCACCACTCCTATTCAACATAGTATTGGAAGTTCTGGCCAGGAAAATCAGACAAAACAAATAAAGGACATTCAAATAGCAAGAGAGAAAGTCAAACTATCCTTGTTTGCAAATGACATGATCTTATAGCTAGACAACCTGATAGTCTCAGCCCAAAAGCTTCTTAAACTGATAAACGACTTCAGAAAATCTCAGGACACAAAATCACTGTTCAAAAGTCACTAACATTTCTATATATCAAAAACAGTCAAGCCGAAAGCCAAACCAGTAACCAACTCCTATTCACAATTGCCACAAAAAGAATAAAATACTTTGGGTATATACCCAGTAGTGGGATGGCTGGGTCATATGGTACATCTAGTTCTAGATCCTTGAGGAATTGCCATACTGTTTTCCATAATGGTTGAACTAGTTTACAATCCCACCAACAGTGTAAAAGTGTTCCTATTTCTCCACATCCTCTCCAACACCTGTTGTTTCCTGACTTCTTAATGATTGACATTCTAACTGGTGTGAGATGGTATCTCATTGTGGTTTTGATTTGCATTTCTTGGATGGCGAGTGATGATGAGCATTTTTTCATGTGTCTGTTGGCTGTATGAATATCTTCTTTTGAGAAATGTCTGTTCATATCCTTTCCCCACTTTTTGATGGGGTTGTTTGTTTTTTTCTCGTATATTTGTTTGAGTTCTTTGTAGATTCTGGATATTAGCCCTTTGTCAGATGAGTAGATTGCAAAAATTTTCTCCCATTCTGTACGTTGCCTGTTCACTCTGATGGTAGTTTCTTTTGCTGTGCAAAAGCTCTTTAGTTTAATTAGATCCCATTTGTCAATTTTGGCTTTTGCCAAAGTTGCTTTTGGTGTTTTAGACATGAAGTCCTTGTCCATGCCTATGTCCTGAATGGTACTACCTGGATTTTCTTCTAGGGTTTTTATGGTATTAGGTCTAACATTTAAGTCTCTAATCCATCTTGAATTAATCTTTGTATAAGGAGTAAGGAAAGGATCCAGTTTCAGCTTTCTACTTATGGCTAGCCAATTTTCCCAGCACCATTTATTAAATAGGGAATCCTTTCCCCATTTCTTGTTTCTCTCAGGTTTGTCAAAGATCAGATGGCTGTAGATGTGTGGTATTATTTCTGAGGACTCCGTTCTGTTCCATTGGTCTATAGCTCTGTTTTACTACAAAGACACATGCACACGTATGTTTATTGCGGCACTATTCACAATAGCAAAGACTTGGAATCAACCCAAATGTCCATCTGTGACAGACTGGATTAAGAAAATGTGGCACATATACACCATGGAATACTGTGCAGCCATAAAAAAGGATGAGTCTGCGTCCTTTGTAGGGACATGGATGCAGCTAGAAACCATCATTCTTAGCAAACTATCACAAGAAGAGAAAACCAAACACCGCATGTTCTCACTCATAGGTGGGAACTGAACAATGAGATCACTTGGACTCGGGAAGGGGAACATCACACACTGGGGCCTATCATGGGGAGGGGGGAGGGGGGAGGGATTGCATTGGGGAGTTATACATGATATAAATGATGAATTGATGGGTGCTGACGAGTTGATGGGTGCAGCACACCAACATGGCACAAATATACATATGTAACAAACTGCACGTTATGCACATGTACCCTAGAACTTAAAGTATAATAAAAAAATAAAAAATAAAAATAAAAAAATTTTAAAAAAAGAATAAAATACCTAGAAAAAAATACACCTAACCAGGGAGGTGAAAGGTCTCTCAAGGAGAACTACAAACCACTGCTCAAAGAAATCGGAAATGACACAAACAAATTGAAACACATTCAATGCTCACAGATAGAAAGAATCAATATTGTTAAAATGGTCATACTACCCAAAGCAATTTATGGATTCAGTGCTATTCCCATTAAACTGCCATTGACATTCTTCACAAAACAAGAAAAAAAAAAACTATTTCAAAATTGATATGGAACCAACAAAGAGTCCGAATAGCCAAGGCAACCCTAAGCAAAAAGAATAAAGCTGGAGGCATCATGCCACCCAACTTCAACCCATACTACAGGGCTACAGTAATCAAAACAGCATGGTACTGGTACAAGAATAGACATATAAACCAATGGGACACAATAGATAACCCAGAAATAAGAGTGCACACCTACAACTATCTGATCTTTAACAAACTGAGAAAAGTAACGGGGAAAGGAAATCATTTTCAATAAATGGTGCTGAAATAACTCGCTAGCCATATCCAGCAGATTGAAGCTGGACCCCTTCCTTACATCATACACAAAAATTAACTCAAGATGTATTCAAGACTTAAATGTAAAACCAAAAACTATAAAGATCCTGGAAGACAACCTAGACATTACTATTCAGGATATATGAACAGAAAAAGATTTCATAACAGAGACACCAAAAGCAATTGCAACAAAAGAAAAAATTGACAAATGGAATCTAATTAAACTAAAGAGCTTCTGCACAGCAAAAGACGCTATTGACAGAGTAAACAGCCTACAGAACGGGAGAAAATATTTGCAAATTATGCATCCAACAAAAATTGAATGTCCAGAATCTATAAGGAATTTAAACCAATTTACAAGAAAAAACCACCCCATAATAAATTAGGCAATTGACATGAACAGACACTTTTGGAAAAGGAGACATACATGAGGCCAATAATCACATGAAAAAAATCTCAACATCCCTGATCGTCAGCGAAAAACAAATTGAAACCACAGTGAGATATCATATAAGACCAGTGAGAATGGCTACTATTAAAAAGTAAGAAAATAACAGATGCTGGCAAGGTGGTAGAGAAAAGGGAATGCTGATACACTGTTGGTGGGAGTGTAAACTAATTCAGTCATTATGGAAGACAGTGTGGTGATTTCTTAAAGACCTAAGGATAGAAATACCATTTGACCAGCAATTCCATTACTGGGTATGTAACCAGAGGAATATAAATCATTCTATTATAAAGACACATGCACATGTATGTTCATTACAGCACTATATACAACAGCAATGACATGGAATCAACCTAAATGTCCATCAATGATAGACTGTATAAAGAAAATGTGGTACACATACACTATGGAATACTATGCAGCCATAAAAAGGAATGAGATCATGTCTTTTGCAGGGACATGGATGGAGCCAGAGACCATTATCCTTATCAAACTAACACAGGAACAGAAAACCAAATATCACATGTTCTCACTTATGAGTAGGAGCTAAATGATGAGAACACATGGACACATAAAAGAGAACAACACACACTGGGGCCTTTCTGAGGGTGGAGGTTTGGAGGAGGGAGAGGTTCAGGAAAAATGACAAATGGGCTCAAGGCTTAATACCCGGATAATGAAATAATTTGTACAACAAGCCCCCTTAGCACAAATGTACCTATGTAACAAACCTGTACTTATTCCCTTAACTTAAAATGAAAGTTAAAAAAAAGAATAGAGTAACATATATATTTCTAATCCAAACTCATTAAAATGTTATAGTAAATAATGAAATATTGGTTATGTTTAGACTGTACTTAATGAATCAGTTTTTTAATAAAATTGGCAAATGATATTAATTTGAAGCAAACACTGTACTTTAATTGAGAGAGAGAGAGAATTTGAATTCGTATCCATTTCTAAACATACTCCCTTTTAGAAAGTTCAAATGTTTTATTTAATTTAATGAGGGTCTCTTTTTATTGTCCTAGGTTTTAAGTTACAACTAGATGTCTAGTTAATCTGTACCTCAGACTAAAATATATTTTATCTCTGCCTTTCTCAGAAAGTCAGAAATATCCAAAGTGAACTTACACAATGCGGTTGTATTCACTCACACAAATAATTAATATTATCTCTAACAATAAAAGTTTGTGGAGCAAAGACTCTAAGCATAAGTCTTCCTCCAGATTTCCTGCAGACTACCTTTCCTTGGATATGTGTTCCACTGGAGAGAAAAAAAAAAGGTGAAAGAGAAAAGTGTTTTTAATCTGTTTTTTTTTTTTTTTAATTAAAAGGTTCCAAATGGAACACAATGTATTGTTACATGTTTGAGTCTGTGTCTTGCCATAATGAAACAATATACCAAGGGGAGTTTGCATTGGGCCTACTCATCCTGCTAAGGCACTGACTTAGAAGTCTAATTATAAGGATTTATTGTCAGTACCAGTAGCATTAACTATGACCCCACTGATTCTCCAGCCAAACCGATAAAGAATATATACATATCACCCACATTCCAAAGTATGTGTGTGTATGTATGGATTTTCATCCACCAAGGAGACACTAGCTGTAATACATCACACACATGCCAGACTGTAGTATTGGGATAGAAATAGTTGGTCACAGAAGACTGCCAGGATGCCAGGATGATGAGGGGTTGTCTAAATCTTATCACATGAGAAACACTTAAAAGCTATTTCACCTGAAGATGAAGAAGACTTAAGGAGAATATCAGTGCAATTTTTATAAATTTGAAGGCCCATTGTACTGAAAAATTAGTACTTATTTCGTATGGCTGCAAAGAGCAGGATAAGGACTAAGGAGAAAATTTTCATAAGGCAGATTTGAAGTCAACACAAGGAAGAACTCTCTGGCAATAGTAAAATGAGCTGTCTGAGTAAATGTTAAGTTCTCTGTTCCTGGAGAGACTTAAGTCTAGATGTGATGAGTGTTTGTTTGTCAGGGATGTTGGAGAGGATGTTAGTGTGAGAGTGGGTTAGATAACGCTTACAGCTTCCTAAAGTCACTCACTCATTCATTCACTCTTTTTACAAATATTTACTGAGCCCCAGTTCCAGGCACCATTGTAAGCACTAAAGAAACAGTGGAGAGTAAGGCTTTTTTTTTTTTTTTTTTTTTTTTTTTTTTTTTTTTTTTTTTTTTTTTTTGCCTAATGAGGTTACATTCTATGAATTTAAACAAAACAAATAAATATTTAGTATAATGTCTGATACTGAAAATGTTAGAAAGAAAATAACATCTGTGAATCACGTGCTCCTCTGAAATGGAGATCTTTTGATTTAGAGACCAGTACTATGCCCATTAAACTTTCCTTTCTCCAAAAACTTCAGGCCCAGGCTTTGTCAGACCAAATTGGAAAAGAGAAACTAACACTGGTGATTCCCTTTAAAGCATATTACAGGATACTATAGGAGGTTAAATTAATAATGGGAGATTTATCGGTAGCAAAAAGCATGTTTCTTGACTCCTAAACCAGTAAATTTCTCATTCTTCCTTCCAGAAAAGCATGGCTTTAGGAACCATAATGTAAACAAGGAAAGCAATATATGCTAGTTCATGCTCTTCAATCACCATTATAAATTATTGTTTCACAGACATTGTGTGGAACAAAGAACAAAACCGTTGAGGCCTACCTGATCATGCAATTGAATGCTACTGTCATGTCAACAATGTCTTGTCAAGAAAACCAAGCAGCTTTTGTTTTCTTTCGTGCAGAGACAAGAAAAGGAATCTTTGATAGTCTCTTCATGTCATACCAACAACTATCTTACGTGGCAGGTCTCTACATTCATTTTTCACATATCTACCTTGGAAACAATGTTCCAGGTTAGTGAAGGTCCACTATGAAGACAGGGGTAGCAAAATTGCAACCTACAAAATTGGATATAATGCAATCAGATATATCTGTACTTGTGACAAGTCTATATTTGTGACGACCACCCACCTACCCTGATGCTCAGACAAGATAGAGGTGCTTGAGATGTGAAAATGCAAACAAATTAGAGGACTTTCTCAGGGAGATAAGTTATACCAACAGTAAACTAAAATGAATTAGAAACAGCCACCCTGCTCTGGCCTAATCAGCAAAAAGTAAAGTAGAGCCTAAGACCCCTGGTCATCCCCACTCCCCTGGGTGGTGGGTCAAAATGAAACATCACCTAATGCAGAAAACAAAACCAAATCTAGTCAATTCTAGAGAAGCATTGCCAAAAATTGCAATGGAGGGGAGCAGGGGATGGATAGTAAAACAAATAGATAGATGAATGTTCGAAAAGGCAAACAACAAAGACAAACAATTACAAATAGCAATTTTAAAAAGATAATAGTAAATTTCCCAATTCTAATTGAGATAGAGGAACAGGGGCCACATAGAGAGTTTTGTCCTGCCTGCCAAACCCTTTGTAAGTATGTAAATCACCCTGAGAACAAGACCCTTACAAGTGATGATTTCTGAGGAGGGAAAAGACTGGCCAAGACAAGACAAGGGCTCTTGTCTACAAGGTGTGCAAGTTGTTTTCAACTCCTAGTTCCTGAACACTTAGGTAGGGCAACAGCTGCTCACTATTGACTCCATATTGGTATAGGACAGAAAGCTGGCCTGGGTCTAGGCATTTGACAGAGTCTTTGGTGATTACTCTCTACAGGGTTGGTCTTCAATTGTGCAATAAGCAAAATGTGATCATCTTTCCTCTCCCCTTCCTTGTTTCCTGTTCAAAGGCCTTTTACCCCTCCTAGCGATTCCTACCTGTTAACCCAGTGCTTTCCCACTGAAGTGTCAGTGACTTCATAGAATGCCCCACCCAGGCACCTGTCTTCAAGGACTTGGTATAAGAGGCTATATCAATTTCCTAGGGATGCCATAACGAACTACCACAAAATATGTAGCTTCAAAACCAGAAATGTATTCTCTCAAAGTTCTGGAAACTGAAAGTGTACAATCAAGGTGTCAGCAGGACCATGTTCCCTCTGAAAGCTCTAGGAAAGGACTTTTTTCCCTCTTCTAGCTTCTCATGGCTCTGGAATTTCTTGGCTTGTCAATGCATCACTCTAATCTCTGCCTTCATCTTCACATAGGCATCTTCTCTATGTGTGTCTCTTTGTCTTCACATGGTCTTCCTATAAGGATACCAGTCTTTGAATGTAGGGCCCATCTTAATCCAGTATGGCCTTACCTTAACTAATTATATCTTCAAAGACCCTATTCCAAGTAAAGTCACATTCTGAGGCTCCAGATGGACATGAATTTCAAGAGGGCACTATTCAACCCCAGACAGAGACAATGTTTAATGCAAAAGAATATATTTCCTTAGTGAAAGAGAGATATTAAATATAAAATGGCAAATTTCAAACAGTGGAACTGAAGCAAAGGTAACATTTTGGGAGACAGGATAGACATCTGAAGAGCCACAGATTCCTTCTAAAGTAGACAAATATACCACCAGAATTGATTTTATTTTTGAAAAAAAAATAGAATCAAACAAGTTTTAGTTATTCCGTAAATGTTAGAATTTTGGAAATATTGAAATTGCATTATTCATTTTCACTCCACCCTTAATGAACATTGTTTGATTACAGGGTTTTTCAAGGTACAAAATGCAGTGAAAAAGCTATTCTATATTGTAACCTTAGAAACTGTCGTGTTTTGTGCAGTCAGGCTTCAAGATATTTTGCAAACAGATCTCAAGTGGAACTCCACTTGTAAAAAACCAACTCTTTTTTGGGGGAAAAAATAAGCAAAATGAGGGACACTGAAGGCATCAGAGAAATAGGTCCTGGATATATTAATAGACTTGGGTTCAAACTCTCCTTTGTGAATTGCACATTGCATTTTGAGCAAGATACTTAAAAAGCAAACTCTGCTAAGTTATATAAGACATGCTGTTTCAGGACTCTGACTCTAGACATCTTTAATCAACAAGTAGGGATAACACGTTGCCCACAATGACTGTTTTTAGAAGGCAATGGACTGCCATGGAAATACCTGGTTTTTTAAGTCAAGTGGGGCTGTCTCTAAATCTGTACCCATCTTTTGCTAGTTTTATCACTGAGGCTAAGTTCCTTGATTGTCCTAAGACTCAGTTCACTTCCATGTATAATAGAAATAATGATACCTATCTCATGTGTTGTTCTGAGGAGCAAATAAGACGTTTGCTTACACTTCTCCAAAAGTATTCAAGAGAGTCGTGACAAATGTCATTGAGTCAGCTAGACTAGCCAACTTGTTAAAATACATACACTCTCAAGGCCCTACCTCCAGAGATTCTGAATCAGTATGTCTTACCTTCGTCCTGGGAATTTGCTTTAAAGAAAACATCTCAGATTATTCTAACGCCACCCTTTGAGGACTAGCATTTGGAAACCCCTGGACACTATTGCTTTTTAAGTATCTTGCTCAAAATGCAATGTGCAGTTCACATACGGTACAATGCACAAATCTTCAGTGACTTTTAAGATATGTATATACCTATGTGACTGCCACTCAGATCACATATAGATTATTTCTGTCACCCACACTGAGAAAAGTTTCTTCTGCTCATTCCCAGTCAATATCCCCTCATCCCCAGAAGTAACTACTGTTCAGATTTGCAGCACTATTGATTGGATCTTCCTGTTCTTTTTTTTTTTTTTTTTCCAATTTCAGCTTTTATTTTATTTTATGCATGTGCTGTTTTGTTCCATCGAAGTAATACGTGATGTTGAAGTTTGGAGTATGGATCCCATCACCCAAATAGCGATCATATACCCAACAGGTAGTTTTTCAACCCACACCTCCCACCTTTCTTGTCCTCTACCCTCTATTAGTCTACAGTGTGTATTGTTCCCATTTCTATGATTATGTGTGCTCAATGTTTAACTCCTACTTATAAGTGAGAACATGAGGTATTTGGTTTTCTGCTACTGCCTTAATTTACTTAGGATTATGGACTCCAGCTAGCTCCATCCATATTACCATAAAGGACAGAATTCCATTCTTTTCATGGCTGCATAGTATTCCATGGTGTATATGTACAGCATTTTCCTTATCCAATCTACCATTGATGGGCACCGGGTTGGTTACATGTCTCTGCTATTGTGAATAGCACAGCAATGAACATACAAGTCCATGTGTCTTTTTAGTATAATGACCTATTTTCCTTTGGGTACACCCAGTAATGAGACTGCTAGGTCAAATGGTAGCTCTGTTTTAAATATTTAAGAAATTGTCAAACTGTTTTCCACAGTGGCTGGACTAATTTACATTCCCATCAATTGTATATAAGTATTTCCTTTTCTCCACAGTCTCGCTAGCATCTGTTGTTTTTTGACTTTTTAATAATAACCATTCTGCCAGGTGTGAGATGATATCTCATTGTGGTTTTTATTTACATTTCTCTTATGGTCAGTGATGCTGAACATTTTTTCATATGTGTGTAGGTCACTTGTATGTCTTCTTGTGAGAAGCTTGTGTTCATGTCCTTTGCCTGTTTTTAATGGGGTTATTTGTTTTGTGCTGCTTGATTTGCTTAAGTTCCCTATAGATTTCTGATATGCCTTTGTCAGATGCATAGTTTGTGAATATTTTCTCCAATTCTCTAGGTTGTCTGTTTATTCTGCTGATAATTTACTTGGTTTGAAGAAGCTCCTTAGTTTAATTAGGTTCTGCTTGTCTGTCTTTGTTTTTGTTGCAATTGCTTTTCGTTACTTAGCCAAAAATTATTTGCCAAGGCCAACATCAAGAAGAGTTTTTACTAAATTGTCTTCTAGAATTTTTATAGTTGGAGGTTATACATTTAAATATTTGATCTATTTTGAGTTAATTTTTGTATATGCTGAAATATAAGGTTCTGACTTCAGTCTTCTGAATATTGTTAGCCAGTTATCCCAGCACTGTTTGTTAAATACAGAGTCCTTTCTCCATTGCTTGTTTTGTCAGGCTTTGGCTGTTCTTGAACTTCATATAAATGGTAACATTTACTCTTTTGTTTCTGGCTGCTTTCATTTGACATTATGTCTTAAAGGGTCATCTGTGCGATTATGCATATGTAGCAACTACAGTAAGTTTTTACTACACATGGAAACATTAAATGTTCAAGCTAAAAGAGACTGTAAAGATTGTATATCAGGGATATTAGAGCTCCGGCTCAAATGTATACAAGGAACCAGGTAGAGAAAGCAAAACAGTAAAGCAGGTAGTTTCAATGCAACTAGGGAGTGGTAGAACCATAGAAAACTAGAGTTTTTCCCCAGCTAAAGGAAGCAACCAGTATATACTAAGTTCCTGTTGGCTCTTGTCATGTGGGAACGTGGGCATAGTATGGCCAGATTTCCCAAATTGTAAATATGGATTGTTTTGTGGAATCCCCTGATTTTTATTCAACTTTAAGATAAGTACAGACAAATCAAAACATATCTGTAGGCCACATTGAGCCCATGGGTGATCATTTTGCAATCTCTGACTAATTTAGTCTTCCTACTTTTAGATAGGAAATTTGAGAGCAGAGTTGAAAGCAGTTTAGCTTAATAGCTTAGAGCAGAGAATATGAATATGAAGACAGATTTTCTGAGATGAAGTCCCATCACTGCAATTTACCAGCTGTATGACCTCTTGGCACATTATTTAGCCTTTCTGGCTTTGTTTATTTCATCCATGAAATGGAAGGGGAAATGCTTACTTTACGGTGTTGTTGAGAGAACTGAATGAATTAATATATGTAAGAGCTTAGAATAGTACCTAGTGCGAAGCAAGTGCTATGGAAGTGTTAGCTTTGTTGTTGATGATGATGATGTTGTTATTCCCATAGATAATGCATGGGGACAGTAATATTATCTGTCATTTCTGAGGCCATAATTTCTTCAGGAAAGATTGCCAATATATGATACTAGGACATTTCTAAATTGTCAGGCTTGGTGTAAAAAGAACATTTAAATTGATCATTAATGCAAATTCTACATTAATCAAAATGCATTCAAGTGATTGTTAGCTCAAAAATGAAAGGCAAAGCTGTCAATAGAAGAAACATGTTCAAATCTGTGTCCCTAATATGTGAAACATATACTTCCTTTTGTGGAAAGTTGGACTTTAGCTCAAACCAAAAAGAATTATTATTAAATCTTAAGACACTTTGTACAAACAGTTTGTCAGAGATACAGGTATTTTACATGGTAACGTAAGAGCTGCAGGAAATAGAAAAAGTATAATTCTAATACAAATTTTACTGTATAGTGCTTTGGAATTTTTGAAGTCTCTTTCACAAATATGAAAATCCTAGTTTGTTAGAAATAGAATGCACTTAGGAGATCTCCCAACACCCCTCATTTCCTAGATGAGGAAACACACCCAGCGAGATTGCTACATGCCCAGAATCACACAGCTAGGCTTTCGCAGAACAAGAATTTGGCTCCTGTAACTAGTCAGAAAATATTAATACAGGAAACAATTAGATATAACTGAGAAATACAATCAATGTGGCTGCATTTGCAACATTAGCACAGAACAGATAGAGGGGGAGTGGTGGGCTAAAAAACTCTCATAAGGTTGCTTGGAAGATACAGCTTCTGTGGCAGGCCTAGAAAAAGGATCAAATTTCTAAAGATCGAAAGCCAGTCAGAGCGCATAGCCATGTAAAAAAGGTAGGGTGTTTTTTTCTCGTATATTTGTTTGAGTTCTTTGTAGATTCTGGATATTAGCCCTTTGTCAGATGAGTAGGTTGCAAAAATTTTCTCCCATTCTGTAGGTTGCCTGTTCACTCTGATGGTAGTTTCTTTTGCTGTGCAAAAGCTCTTTAGTTTAATTAGATCCCATTTGTCAATTTTGGCTTTTGCCAAAGTTGCTTTTGGTGTTTTAGACATGAAGTCCTTGCCCATGCCTATGTCCTGAATGGTACTACCTAGATTTTCTTCTAGGGTTTTTATGGTATTAGGTCTAACATTTAAGTCTCTAATCCATCTTGAATTAATCTTCGTATAAGGGGTAAGGAAAGGATCCAGTTTCAGCTTTCTACTTATGGCTAGCCAATTTTCCCAGCACCATTTATTAAATAGGGAATCCTTTCCCCATTTCTTGTTTCTCTCAGGTTTGTCAAAGATCAGATGGCTGTAGATGTGCGGTATTATTTCTGAGGACTCTGTTCTGTTCCATTGGTCTATATCTCTGTTTTGGTACCAGTACCATGCTGTTTTGGTTACTGTAGCCTTGTAGTATAGTTTGAAGTCAGGTAGCGTGACGCCTCCAGCTTTGTCCTTTTGACTTAGGATTGTCTTGGCAATGCGGGCTCTTTTTTGGTTCCATATGAACTTTAAAGCAGTTTTTTCCAATTCTGTGAAGAAAGTCATTGGTAGCTTGATGGGGATGGCAACCTACTCGTCTGACAATGGGCTAATATCCAGAATCTACAAAGAACTCAAACAAATATACGAGAAAAAAACAAACAACCCCATCAAAAAGCGGGGAAAGGATATGATCAGACATTTCTCAAAAGAAGATATTCATACAGCCAACAGACACATGAAAAAATGCTCATCGTCACTCGCCATCAGAGAAATGCAAATCAAAACCACAATGAGATACCATCTCACACCAGTTAGAATGGCAATCATTAAGAAGTCAGGAAACAACAGGTGTTGGAGAGGATGTGGAGAAATAGGAACACTTTTACACTGTTGGTGGGATTGTAAACTAGTTCAACCATTATGGAAAACAGTATGGCAATTCCTCAAGGATCTAGAACTAGATGTACCATATGACTCAGCCATCCCACTACTGGGTATATACCCAAAGGATTATAAATTATTCTACTACAAAGACACATGTACACGTATGTTTATTGCGGCACTATTCACAATAGCAAAAACTTGGAATCAACCCAAATGTCCATCTGTGACAGACTGGATTAAGAAAATGTGGCACATATACACCATGGAATACTATGCAGCCATAAAAAAGGATGAGTTTGCGTCCTTTGTAGGGACATGGATGCAGCTGGAAACCATCATTCTTAGCAAACTATCACAAGAAGAGAAAACCAAACACCGCATGTTCTCACTCATAGGTGGGAACTGAACAATGACATCACTTGGACTCGGGAAGGGGAACATCACGCACTGGGGCCTATCATGGGGAGGGGGGAGGGGGGAGGAGGGAGGGATTGCACTGGGGAGTTATACATGATATAAATGATGAATTGATGGGTGCTGACGAGTTGATGGGTGCAGCACACCAACATGGCATAGGTATACATATGTAACAAACCTGCACGTTGTGCACATGTACCCTAGAACTTAAAGTATAATAAAAAAAAAAAAAAAAAAAAAAAAAAAAAAAAAAAAGGTAGGGTGAAATGTCTGTTCATATCCTTTGCCCACTTTTTGATGGGGTTGTTTGTTTTTTTCTTATAAATTTGTTTGAGTTCTTTGTAGATTCTGATAATTTTTTGTAAATCATCTAGCTAAATTACTAAATTAATCAGGAAAATGTAATGGAACAACTCGTCATAATTTAGGATCTAAGATTGTTAATTGATATTAAGTATCTGGGCAATTCCAATTTAAGATGAAATAATTTATTAATAATTAAAGAATTAAAGAATTCTTAAAATAAATTTAAGAATTTATTAAAGGTAAAATATCTTTGTCTAATTCAAGGCTTATATAAGGGTTATGTGTAAAACAAGGAAAAGGAATCAGGAAATAAGAGATATAAAGCAAGTTAAAGATATAAAGAGGTATTTTTGATTTTAAAAAAAAAGGAAAGTAACTTTATATAAGAAAAAAAAAAAAAAGGTAGGGTGAATGTGCCATGTGGGTGGTACAATGTAAAGACTAACAAGACTAGTAGTGTATAGGTAAAAGTGAAGGGAAGCATTGCCAGAAAAGGAAGATAGGGCTGCATTCTAGAGAGTTTTGAATACCAAATAAATAAACCTGCACATGAGGCCACAGCCAGATAGTAAGCCTCCTATTTTCCCTAAAAGAAATGTGTACTTTTATTTTTAAAATAATTCAACTGCTGCAGAAAAATGTAAATAAAAACTAAAAGTCTCTTCAATCTCCACTACCCAGAGTCACCAGGATTAACAGTTTCTGGTGAAACTTGCCAGAAACGTATCTAAGTAGTTCTTTTAAAATCACAATCTTTATTTTTTATGCTGTTATCTACTGCTGTTGCCCTGATGTAGCACAGTGACTCCATTGCATTATACCTGGGTTATAC
Source organism: Rhinopithecus roxellana (assembly GCF_007565055.1). NCBI lineage: Eukaryota > Metazoa > Chordata > Mammalia > Primates > Cercopithecidae > Rhinopithecus > Rhinopithecus roxellana. The sequence continues at coordinate 154,006,639 of NC_044555.1, forward strand.
AAATGCTGAAAGCAAAAAGTGCCCGTAAGTACTGCCTAGCCTGCTTAAAGAGAACTGGAAAAAAGAAATCACCAAGTTCTCTCTAAAAATTTAGAAAACCAAAATGCCTTTTCAGTTTTTGACAAATAATTCATCAGTGTAATCCTTCCCATTTGCACATGCTGATAGAGTCAACTCTGCTGGCATCCATAAAGAACATACAAATGTCCCAGGAATCTGATGTGACTCCTCACTAATGATATTTTCTGCTTCAGTCTTTCAGCCAAGAAATAATCAGAGACTAAGAAGTGGCCTGTCTTTCTGTCAGGGGTACACACAAAGAATGCAGTTTTAGATAATCCAGCTCTGCTAAAACATCAAATAGCATAGTGACAAGAACAAAATAACTACAGAAATGGAGTGGAAGGAAATGGGGAAGTGGAATTTGGTTATGTAAATATTCTCCTACAGGAAGTGATTGAGATAAAATAGCTAAACCAAGAGGTCCATGCTGGGGTTAGCATGAGACAGCCATGCCTGTTTAATACCTGACTCAAAGGTGAAGGAAAATTTAATCATTCTGAACATGAGGGAAATCACAGTCAGGATTACAGTGTTAAGAAAACATACATTGAAAAGCTCTTGGAAACATTAAAACAGAAGATCACCTGATAGATCATATTAAAAGTCTACTAGGTATTCCTGGGTGTGAGGGAGTACTAATGGATGCCAGGATCTTAGTAAATTAATAAAATATTTAGAGCAGTTAGAAATTGCCAGAGTCACATATTTCTTGACCATTTACACATAAAATATTTGCTTTTAATTGTCATCTTTCTGCTAAAACTCAATTTTCTCTTTGAGGAGCTCTGTATTACATTTTATGTCTATGAACTTGCACATTTCCTTCACATACCCTAGGTTTTATCCAAACTGAACTGTTGCTTCTTCTATTTACAAGCTGAAGTTCCTAACCTCTGTACTTTTGTTCTCATAATTTGTTTCATTGGAGATTGTATTAGTCTGTTCTCATGCTGCTAATAAAGACATACCAGAGACTGGATAATTTATAAAGAAAAGAGGTTTAGTTGACTCACAGTTCCACATGGCTGGAGAGGCCGCACAATCATGGCAGAAAGCAAGAAGGAGCAAAGTCACATCTTACATGGTGGCAGACAAGAGAGAACTTGTGTAGGGGAACTCCCCATTATAAAACCATCAGATCTCATGAGACTTATTCACTATCATGAGAACAGCACTGGAAAGACCCATCCCCATGATTCAATTATCTCTGACCGGGTCCATCCCACAACATGTGGGAATTATGGGAGCTAAAATTAAAAATAAGATTTGGGCGTGGACACAGCCAAACTATATCATTCCACCCCAGCCCCTCTCAAATCTCATGTCCTCACATTTCAAAACCAATCATGCCTTCCCAACAGTCCCCCAAAGTCTTTACTCATTTCAGTATTAACACAAAAGTCTGTAGTCCAAAGTCTCATCTCAGACAAGGCAAGTTCCTTCCACCTGTGAACCCATAAAATCAAAGGCAAGTTAGCTACCTTCTAGATACAGTGAGGGTACAGGCATCGGGTAGATATACCTGTTCCAAATGGGGGAAATTGGCCAAAACAAAGGGACTAGAGGCCCCATACAAGTCTGAAATCCAATAGGGCAGTCATTAAACCATAAAGTTCCAAAATGATCTCCTTCAACTCCATGTTTCACATCCAGGGCACACTGATGCAAGAGGTGGGCTCCCACAGCCATGGGTAGCTCCACCCCTGTAACTTTGCATGGCACAGCTCCCCTCCTGGTTGCTTTCATGGCTTGGTGTTGAGTGTCTGTGACTTTTCCAGGTGCACCATGAAAACTGTTGGTGGATCTACCATTGTGTGGTCTAAGGGATGGTGGACCTCTTCTCCCAGCTCCACTAGGCAGTCCCCCAGTGGAGACCTTGTGGGGGTTTCCATCCCTCATTTCCTTTCTGCATTGCCTTAGCAGAGGTTCTTCGTGAGGGCTCTACCCCTACAGCAAACTTTTGCCTGGACATTCACGTGTTTCCATACATCCTCTGAAATCTAAGCAGCGGTTCCAAAACCTATATTCTTGACTTCTCTGTATCCACAGGCTCAATGTCATGTGGAAGCTGCCAAGATTGGGGCTTTCACCTCCCAAAGCCACAGCCTGTGCTATACCTTGGCCCCTTTTAGCCAGGGCTGGAGAAGCTGGGAAGCAGGTCACCAGATCCCTAGGCTGCATACAACAGAGGGGCCCTGACCCAGCCCACAAAACCATGTTTTCCTCCTAGGCCTTGAGGTCTGTGATAGGAGGGCCTGTAGCAAAGGCCTCTAATATGTCCTGGAGATATTTTCCCTATTGTCTTGGTGATTAACATTCAGCTCCTTGTTACTTATGCAAATTTATGCAGCAGGCTTGAATTTCTTCCCAGAAAAATTGGTTTTTCTTTTCTATTGCATCACCAGGCTGCAAATTTTCCAAACTTTTATGCTCTACTTCCTCTTGAATGCTTTGCCGCTTAGAAATTTCTTCTACCAGACACCCTAAATTATCTCTCTCAAGTTCAAAGTTTCACAGATCTCTAGGGCAGGGGCAAAATTCCACCGGTTTGTTTGCTAAAACATAACAAGCATCACCTTTAGTTCCCAACAAGTTCCTCATCTCCATCTAAGACCACCATAGCCTGGACTTTAGTGTCCATATCACTATCAGCATTTTGGTCAAAGCCATTCAACAAGTCTCTAGGAAGTTCCAAACTTTCCCAAATCTTCCTGTCTTCTGAGCCCTCCAAGTCTCTAGGAAGTTCCAAACATTCCCACGTTTTCCTATCTTCTTCTGAGCCTTCCAAACTATTCCAACCTCTGTCTGCTACGCAGTTCCAAAGTCGCTTCCACATTTTCAGGTATCTTTACAGCAGCAGATATGCTTTTTTTTCTTCATCCATTCTAAATTCACCCTCATACTGGGATGATCAAATCTTACCCTTCTTTCAAATTCAAATTCAAAAGCTCAACTCAAAAGCCACCTCTTCTATTCAGCTTTCCAAAATTTCACCCGTCACTCCTCTCTACCACACCCCACCACATCCACAAGTTTTCCACCCTTGGAGGACTTTATCTTTATCTCTCAAATGACATTTAGCACTGAGAGATTTTTGCATATTAATAGAAAAGTACATATTTTTCGTGTTCCTCTGGCCTGTAAACTCCTTGAGAAAAAGCTCCGAGTGGATTCATCTTTGTATTCCTCACTCAGCATATGCATCACAAGCACATACATCACATGCCCACCCAAATGCTCAATAAATATTTGAGGAAAGAAGGTGAGAAGGAATAAATGTAGACTGACATTATGGAAAGCAAAATACAGACAGTCTCTGATTCATGATGGTTCAACATACGATTTTTTGACTTTACAATGGTACAAAAGCAATATGCATTCAGTAGAAACCATACTTCCTATACTCACAATCATTCTGCTTTTCACTGTCAGTGCAATATTCAATAAATTACATGAGATATTCAACACTTTGTTATAAAACAGGCTTTGTATTAGATGATTTTGCCCAACTGTAAACTAATGTAAGTGTTATGAGCACATTTGAGGTAGGCTAGGCAAAATTATGCTGTGCAGTAGATTAGGTATGTTAAATGCATTTTCAACTTATGATATTTTCAACTTACAATGGCTTTACCAGGACATAACCCTATTATAAGTCATAAGGTGAGGAGCATCTATATATTGGAGCAATCATATTATGTTGAGTTTATATGTAAAAAATTGAGAAGAGTTTTGCTTGAATGCACTAGATAAGCTGACATATGAAAATCAATGACAATTCTTTCCACTGTCAATATGACTTTTATCATAAACTACAACTCAAAAAAAGCCTATTATTAAATACTAACATTATTTCTAACCCTCACAGTAACTCAGTAATTACCCATTGTTATCTCCTATTTTTCAAGTGAGGAAAATGAGTTTCAGAGAATTTAAGCAACTTGGACAAGACCATACAGCTAGCAAATAGCAGAGGTGGGAACTGAAACTAGTCCTGCCTTACTTCAAAGCCTGAGCCCTTTCCATTAGCACATTTTTAAAGCACTTTAGCAACTAATATCTTATTTGTACCACACAGAAAAAATGATCAATTTTGGTGTTCTTTCTCTTCAGCACCCCATTCACTCCTGCATCTTCCACTTCTACACTCTTACCATCCTCTTCAGTCCCACTGAGGCTCTATCATTACTCCTTCAGTAGTCTGCAAACCTTTAAAGACCATGTCATCCACTATGGACCTGTAGAGGTAAGCTTAAGCACTTAAAAGATAATGCCTCATAATTTTATCTAATTTTTAAAATGCTAAACTATAAAATTAAATTTTATCTTTCACTGATCAAAATGTACATATGCTGAGGTTTTAAGCTTCTTTCTAGATTTCCTGATATTATCTTTCCTTCTCCTTGCCTTCTCCCCTATCCTCTCTTTCTCCCCATATCCCTCCCTCTCTTTTTCTCTCTCCCTTTCTCCTTCTGTCTGTCTTTAGCCCCTCATCTCCCCGCTTCTCCCTCCATCCTGTCTTTCCCCATCTCTCCTGCTTTGCTGGTACCATCAGCTTAAACTTAGTCTGACTTCTCGGTGAGCCAGCATTGGTAGACTCTGGAGAGGAGAGGTCCAGGAAGTAGAGGAGAAGGACAGATCTCTACAATAAGTGCATCCCTAGAAGTGGGGTTATAGAAAAGTCCCCCATTCCTTTGTTAGGCTGTGATGGTAGTTTCCTCAGCCTTGGTGAGGAAACTAAGGCACCCTGGTGCCTTCACAAGGATTTAGTGAAATCAGAGCATTAAAATCATTAAACATATCTGCTGCTAACATTAGGGACCATGTTGGGTCAACTTTATAAGGAAATCAAATATAAGGCCACTGACAAGGTGTAATCTGAAGGACACCAAAATGATGTATCTGAGCAAGGGTATCTCTCCTAACAGAATAGTCTTGAATGGATTGCAGTCTTTCAAAACATCCTATGAAAATGCAAACACCCCCAAGAAAGATTTTTTAAAGCCTTACAAGTTAGTATTTCAGTAGGGCTTTACTTTCCCAATGTGACAGTTGATCAACGAGAAGACCCTCCTAAGTATGGAATAAGAAATAAAATGAGAAGGTTGTAAATTCCAAAAAGGGAGATGAGTGACAAATTTTGACTCTTGTGTGGGATAGACTCTGTTTCCAAACCATTACTAAGTCCTCTGGGTCCCGGTCTTATGAGTAAAGAGAATTTTTGATCAGCCTTCTAACTTCCAGAGGAATTGGGAACTCCTGCTGCCCCAGTGCTATATTATTCGGTGTTGTTGACAATGAAAAGTTTCAATCAGTACTAATCACATTATGGGTTAAATTTAAGAAAGTGTTGCAGAAAGTGTTGCGAGCTATAATGTAACTATAGGAATAATATGTTAAATGAAACACACACCAGGATGGGACTGCCCCCAAGGGGTGGCTGGGCCTTGTGCCAGAGACCTGTAGGGTAAACTGTCCCATTGACTCTTTTTCAGGGTGGGAAAAGGGAGGCACAGAAGCTGGAGTTGCTTAAAGATGCAGCCCAGCCAGCTTAGGGAAGGAAGACCCTGGCAGAGACCTAAAACGTTTAGTTTGTGTATTTGCAGACAAAAGAAAAGTATGAGCCACTGGAATGTACAAAGTAGAACTACATTTCATTCAACCTTTTCTTTCCTTTTCTCCCTAAGTTGACAATCAACATATGTAGCTTATTAACATAACTGAGCCTGAATATTTCCTTTTAGTGTGTAGTCTTTTTATATCTGTTAAATGAGCATATTTGTCTCTTTTCTCCTTGAAATATTCATTTGCACAGTTAACAAAACCTCATTTACTTAAAATATTTTCATGACCGTTCTAAGGGATCCATACATTCCATAATGTTGTGAATGTATGAAGAAGAATTAAAATGTAGGGAAACATGATGAAAATTTGGATGTGATTACTTTCTTATTCTTACTTTCCTATTCTCACTTGACTAATTCAGGATACTAAAACCATTTTAGACATTTGGACAAAAGTCTGTGTAGCTCCCTTTTCCACCCAGAAAATAATAATTCTCTATGTTTAGGCAGTTTGAACTTGTACTTAAGGATGGTGAATTTGGTCTTCGCTCTTTAGTGTAGGGGGTTGGGGAAAGAAAGGTTTCTGTGTTTATATACTGAATAAATATTCCTGTAGGTAAGGCACTTTTCAGTGCTTTAGTCCATGAACTTTTTAAACATCTATCTTGGCTGCTTCACAATTACAATCTTAATCTTCTAATCTTCCTGCTCAGGTGCTTCCAGTCCTGATTCTAGAGTACTATTTGGTAAACCAAACCATCCATAACCCAGCAAGGAAGAAAAGATAAAAGTTCCCAAGTTATAAAAAATCAATGCTGTAAAATCGATGCACTGTAGATTTCTTTGTATGAGACCCCTTTCTCAGCCTCTATACAACTAGCATGTTTACCTATTCAGTTTCCCAATTCGCAGGTGATTAAAAAGAATAACTTAAAATGAGATTACTGCTGCTACAGCTTATTATTATTATTATCATTAACCTTTATTGGGTGTTATTAGCTGCCAGACACTGTGCTAAGCCTTTTTTCACACATTATTTCACTGAATGTTTGACAACCCTATAAAGTCAAATAATATTAATAGTTTCATTTTACAGTTTCATAAACTAAAAAAAAAGAAAGATGAAGTAATTTGCCAAATTTGTATAGAGTAAGTATAGACAGGCATATAGGTAATAACATGAAGGGCTATGTTACAACTTGATTGTAAAAGAGTAGAAAAATATAAAGGAAAAGAAAATATAAGAAGTTGGGAAGCATAGCAATTTGGAAGTTTTTAATTTGAAGACAGACAACTTTGTACCTCTCAGTAGCTTTCAGAGGGCAACACTGTGTTACAACAGTGTAAACTAGCTGGTTTGTGTAAGTGTGAATCCAGACCATTAAAACTGGATTAAATTATATGCAAAATCATTTCTTAAGAATGGATGAAGAGGTATAACATATGCTATAAATATTTCTACTATTTATTAAATTTCAACTTGATGTCCAGTATCGAAACTTCAAACTCATTGATACAGAAATTGCTAAGCATTAGGAAAGAGTTTCAATTAATAGTTGTTCCCTAACTAAGCCCGTTACAAATTCAGGTGTTGGGAGTTCTCTTCTCTTTCTGGATAAAATAAATGTTAACTGTGTGTTTTGGCTTCTTGGAGGGCAGGAAGGCTTCAGTTATCTGAAAACTTCACATAAATAGAACATATCATCCCTGATGATGGTGGTATTTTTATATGTGTTGTTTTTCTAGGAAAATAAAAATTTGGAAGGTAAGGAAAGAAAAAACTCGATTTGCAAAAGATTTTGTTTTTACTTTCAAAGCTTCTGCATTCAGATTCAGGTAGTCCAGTCTGTCAATTTGCTATATTTTGGGCCTATTCCATCACTAGGGTTTATCCCATTATGCTGACTAATGCAGAACTGACCATTTGTAAAGGAGACATGGGACCATGGTTGACATGATGCGTGATTTGAAATGGCCACATGCAATCCTCAACCCCACTCTTCACTTGGATAAAAATAGTTGCCCCTAAGCCTTGCCTAAAATGGCCACATAGCCCATAACCAAGGCATAACTGGGATCCGGCATGAGAAGAGAAAGTGAGATTCTGAGTAGGGTCACTTCCCAAGAGGCCAGTCTTTAGTGGATGTCCTGAGTGCTACTTGGAGCACCTGATCAGTTCAGGGAAGCATGAGATCCTTGGTCCAGGACATTCAGAAAGAGCCAGGGACTCTGTAAGACTGCTATAAGTACCCACCAACACAGTTGGTCTCCCTGACATTTGTACCCTTTTACACCTTTTCTAGATCTGTCCATAGTAAATTTTCCAAGAAAACATTGCAAGGAAAAACTCTAGGGACTGAATAGGTAGTAAGCAAGGGAAGGGGCTGAGGGTTTGCAGGCTGTTCCCTGAGTGAGAAGTAAATAAATGGCCCAATTTGGACAAAGTAAGAGTAGGTTACATGAGACAGACATAAAAAATCACATCCCAAACCACTGTGGTCATTCAAAAATGTTTGCAACTTTTCACAAGGGCAGTAGTATTACTCCCAATTTCCTGGCCAAATATTCATTAAAGTAACCAAGGACTGAGGACATGAAGCTGCTTCACATCAGCACAGCATCCTACTTTCCTTGCAGCTCTGAACTGTGAGGTACTGTCAAAAAACTCTTCCACACTTTAAAAAGCTATGTTACTGAGGAGAGTTGGAATGTGTTCTGGGAGTGGGTGTGTTTGCTTGAGTTCAGTGTGTGCAGAAAAGGCAAGCCTCCACAGCCATTTACACATTTCCCTCCTCAGCGATGGGTACACAGAGAGCCAAGCTCCTGGACTAAGTCTCTGAATGGTAACGTACATTTATAAAGATTATTTTCTTAACTATTTTGAGGTATTTTTATAAATAATATGCATATGTCTGCTGAGGGCATATATATATATTTAGTCAACTTTTGCTTGTTTTCTCCTGAGGCTAGTCTTGTGTGGTTACTTATGTGGTATGATTTCTGAGGTGTCAGAAAGAGCTCCCTCCTACTTCCTACCACCCTAGTCACCCAAAAATATCTCTTGGGTTGGCCCACCGCAGAGCCTAAAATTCCCACATTGCTCAAACATTTGATTTAGTCACTGAAAGCAGCTTTTAAATTCCAAATGTTACATTGGAATATTAGGCAGATATTCAAAATTAAAGACTATATAAAACAGAAAATAATGTGGAATATTTGCTCTTGATATAATGTTAAGTTTCAAAGGATAAATGCAAAATTACATGCACAGTCTGGGATAAGTGCTGTTCTTAAAATGTCATGGAGTCAGATCCAGCATATATACCCCAGCTCATGAACATAAGCCTATGGTAAAAGAAACCCAGCATTGTTGGGCAGATTTTGTTTTGATTTATTTTGAATGTGTGCTTTCCACAGTTTCTGATCCTCAGCTCCCACTCTCTTCGCAGTGTATATGACACTTCCCCTTACTGAGCTCCGGAGGCTCCTTCTTGCTGAGCTCCGGAGTCTCCCAGTGACCTCTTGATAATCAGCCTTGGTGGGGCCCAAATCCCCATCCCTTGGAAAACTCACTGAGCCTGACATCTGCCTGTAAGCAGCTTTCAGGAAAGATCTCACAAACGCCCATCCAATCTCTCTTGGTAGCAAACTGTCAAATCATGCCCATTTCCTCAAAAGATGGTGGAGGACTTAGCAGCCTCCTATATTGCTCTGAAATTGGAGAATGAAATTCTGCAGGCTCAAGTGCAGTGGCTGATGGAAGAAAATGCTACCCTCCGGGCCCAGATCTCAGAGCTTCAGAAGTCCCAAGCAGCTAAGGAGGATGATCTACTCCGAAAGTCCTCAGAGGCCAAGGAGCCCCAGAAGCTCCCAGAACACACGAATCCCCCAGCAGCCTGGGAGTCCCAAAAGACCCCAGAGTTCAAGGAGCCCCAGAAGCCACCAGAGTCACAGGAGCTTCCATCCTGGGAACCCCCAGCAGCCTGGGAGCTCCAGGAGGCCCCAGCATCCCCAGAGTCCCTGGAGCCTCCCGCAACTCAGGAGTCCAAGAAACCTTCAATGACCCATGAGATCCCAGCAGTCTTGGAGGGCCAGGGGTCTGCAGACACCCAGGATTCCACATCAGCCCAAGAGCCCGAGAATTCAGAACCCCAGGATCCCCCAAATATTGAGAAGCCCCAGGAGGCAACAAAATGCCAGGAGACTGCAGCACAGCTAGAGTTCCTTGAGCTTCCACCTCCCCAAGATCTTCTGGAGCCTTCAAATGCCCAGGAATTCCTAGAACTCTCAGCAACCCAGGAGTCCCTGGAGAGTCTAATAGTTGTGGAGACATTGGCAGCTCCAGAGTTTCCACAGGCCCCTATTGGGTTAGAGGCTACAGCTTTCCCCCTGGAATACCCTTTAACTTTCAATGGAGATTCCCAGAAGCTTCCCGAGTTCCTGGTTCAACTGAAGAGTTACATGAGAGTCAAAGGGCACCTGTGTACCACTGAGGCAGCTCTGGTGAGCTTTGTTGGCAATTGCTTCTCAGATAAGGCAGGATGGTGGTTCCAGCTCTTACTGGATATCCAAAGCCCCTTACCAGGTCAATGTGAAAGTTTCATACATGTGCTCCAGGATACTTTTGATAATCCCGAAAACATGGAAGATGCCAACCAGTGTATCTGTCAACTCTGCCAAGGGAAAGGTCATGTAACAACCCACTTCCACCTCGTTGCTCAAGAGCTGAACTGGGATGAAAACACTCTCTGCATTCAATTTCAAGAAGGGTTTGCCAGTTCTATACGAGATTAACTGTTTCACACAAGCCCAGCCACCAACCTATCTGATCTCATCACTCAGTGCATCAGCTTAGAAGAGAAGCTTGAAGGCCGGGCGCGGTGGCTCAAGCCTGTAATCCCAGCACTTTGGGAGGCCGAGACGGGCGGATCACGAGGTCGGGAGATCGAGACCATCCTGGCTAACACGGTGAAACCCCGTCTCTACTAAAAATACAAAAAAAAAAAAGCTAGCCGGGCGAAGTGGCGGGCGCCTGTAGTCCCAGCTACTCGGGAGGCTGAGGCAGGAGAATGGCGTAAACCCGGGAGGCGGAGCTTGCAGTGAGCTGAGATCCGGCCACTGCACTCCAGCCCCGGCGACAGAGTGAGACTCTGCCTCAAAAAAAAAAAAAAAAAAAAAAAAAAAAAAAAAAAAAAAAAGAGAAGCTTGATCCCAATCCATTAGGGAAAAGCTCCTCTGCAGAGGGAGATGGGCCTGAGAGTCCACCAGATGAAAACCAACCTATGCAAGTCCACCAGATGAAAACCAACCTATGCAAGCTGCAATGAACTGTCCACACAACAGTGAAGCTGAATGGGCCTGTTGGCGCAAAGGCCACTTATGCCTCTACTGTGGTTATCCTAGTCATTTTGCCAGAGATTGCCCTGTCAAGTCTCATCAAGCCCTGCAGGCAGGAAACATTGAGGCCTGCCAGTAAGGGGGACCCCAGGCGGGCCAATCTACAAATATGCATCCCCCTCTCTTCCAATATCCATGTGTCATACACTATGGCTTACTGTTGAAATCCGACTGAGCTCTGAAAGGAAGACAACAATTCTTTGAGCAAGCGATGGTAGATTCAGGCTCCTATAGAAACAGCATTGATCATACTGTGGTTCTTTGAGAGAAGCTGCCCATCGCAGTAATATCTTCCCTCTGATGCTGGAAACTGTCGACGGCCATCCACTTATTAATGCGCCCATAAATAAGGAAACATCACCTGTCAAAGTTAAAATTGGAAACCATGTAGTAGAGCTCCAGTTTGACATTATTCATGCAGCAAAATATCCTCTGATTCTTGGAATCCACTGGTTTGAGACACATGACCCAAACATAGAATGGAGTACCCGCATTGTGTCCTTTCCATCACGTTATTGCTTTGCTTTGCTACAATTGCTACAATTGCTACATTCCTATGCTTTGCTACAATTGCTTCAGGCACAGGTGGAATAGAAGAAATCGTGATGAAATAACTGCTGGGTAGATCCTGCGTCCTAGTGACTGTTCCTGGCACCCTGTCTTCTGTTACCTCAGCTGTCATCAGCATTTACTGCTCCCTGAATATTCTACTGAACCTCTTGCTGTGTACTAAGGCTACCTGTACAATGACTCTGCCTCTTAGATGATAGACCGAACCTGATGACTTTGAGCTGCTTTATTTTTTCACTAACTCTGCATGCCTCTATCTCAGAACCCTGCATTCTGTGGAACTGTTTAAATTACAATTTATACTAACAATACTCACGAGAATAGATATTAGAAACTAATAATGAAAAAGCGTAGCTGTTAAACTGACTTGATTTTTTTCTTATCAATATTTTCTATATCACAAAATCGCAACATCTTTTACACAAAGAAAATAAGTTTGTAAGTGATATTTTTAAAGAATCAATAAATATTAGCAATTTCTACTTGTGTTTGAATTATTTCTTGGCTTAGCTAGAAGAAGAGATAACAAACTAGTAAACTGGGAGGGAGAGAGGGAAATGGAAAATGTTCAAAGTTTAGGGAGCCTCCTAAACATTCCAGGTATAGTGACAGGTCTGCAGATGATGGAGAAATGATGTAGAGGGTAAGATGGAGAGAATAGGAAATGGTTAGGGCTGAAAGTGAGAGTAGGGAATGGTTAGGGCTGAAAGTGAGTGAGGTATGGATGGATTATGGGAAAGGTAGAGGTAAGATTGAGAAGAGGGTTTGGGGGAGATTAGGAGGAGGTTGAAGAGGGTTTAGAGGAGGATTGGGGTGCTGAAGAGAGGAGTTACGAGAGGGGGAAATTTCTACAAAAATAAAAAGAGCGCTGACAAAGACATTGAACAGCTTTGAAGGCAAATGTCTTGGACTTCACAAGTTAACCAAACAAAGAAGTGCATTGGAGCAGGTAATGAGACCACTTCAGTGACCCAGCCCTTCCAGTAAAGTAACAAATTCTTTTTCCCTGCAGCAGGCAAATTTTTCCTAGAACTACAGATTAATGTGCTCTTGCCAATGCACAGAAAGGTGGAAGGAATCAGCTTTTAATCCATGAAGAGTGTTAGTGGCCAACTGTTCCTCTCCTATACATACATGCACTGCTTAACCATGCTACTTGCATGACACACATGGAGAGCCAAGCCAAGGAAAGGAACTTATGTCCTTGCATGCCTGAGAGGGACTACTGCCTTGACTTAAACACACACATATCACACACACATAAACACACACACACACACACACACACACACACACACACACACACACACACCGGGGTCCACGGGATGGAAGAGGTAGAAGCTCCAGGTGAGGTGTGAGGAGTGGTCTAAGAAGAACCTAATGCTTTTCCTCTGTGTTTTCAACTTTCCCTTGGGAGCCTCTTGCACTGAGGTTGCTAAAAGTGGACTCTTTCCCTTATTTAGACAAATGTAGACAAAACATAAAATAAATGATTATAACCCTAGAAGGTAATGGGGAGGGGCTTACCATTCATTGGGCCACTAATATGTTCAGCTACAATGTCAGGCATTTAACACACATTGATCATCTCATCACTCCTCAGAACAATCCAGTGAAGCAGTTTGCTCCTGTTTTGGCAATGAGCAAACAGAATCCAAGCAAGGCTAATTCACTTGCCCAAAGCCACACAGCTAGTAAGTGATGAAGACCTGTTTGGCTTCCAAAGCCTTTGCCCTTTTCCCTACAGCATGCCAACCTCCCTAATGCAGTGGTAAGGACCAAACAAAATTATGGCAGCAGAGACCTAAGTGGGTCCCTTACGTTTTACCCTAAAAATGAGGGGAAAACTCAAAACAAAAACTTCTAAAGAGTTTGGCTAATAGTTCCATTTCCTATGCTTTGCTAGCACTTCCATTTCCCTGGTTCCTTTATTCTACTGCTAACCCTGTCATCACCCACCAAACTTCCTTTATCATATCTTGGAAATTTTTCTTTTGTATATCTAATGTCTCAGACCTCTTTCAGATTCCAAAGTGTTTTTAATGAGAGTTGGTGGTCCAGAACAGTTATCTATAAGACCTGTACATTACATAGCAGCATCACCCCTTGGATTTTCTAACCTAACATTTCCATAACCCATCCAAATCCTTTGCAGCCTTAAATTCCACCTCTTCTAGTCCTCACTGGCCTTCCCTTCCTTTCCTGAACAGTCAAATGTACTTCAGCGCTATAATTGCTTTGTGATATGTGGAGGATCTTTCCCTAGGTACATGTCTTGTATTCCCCCCACCCTTCCACCCACTTAGCTTAGGTGAAGGAACAGAACGATCTACATCACTACCCTGGACAGCTAAGTGTAACACAGTGTCTTATACATAAAAGGTTTGACATAGTTCCTGATTCTATGACATTTAATTATCAGAGAAAGGGGCTTATTTGTACACTTTATATAGGCTCTTCTTGCATTTTCTCCTACTCAGTTGCTCATCTTTATTCCTAAAACCAAACACTATTTGTCAATGTGGAATTAAAGAGAGAAAAAAAAAACTTTAAGCAACCATAAAGAAAAAATGCCTCTTATTGGTCAAATTACCCTGGACCTAGGAAGATCAACTGTGTTTGGTTTCCCTGAGACTGAGAGGAGTCATGGGACATAATGCTTTCTGCACCAAAACTGGGACTGTACTAGGCAAACTGAGATGGCTGGTCAACCTACCTGGACCCTACATTTTTCTATCTGGCTACAGAGGCTTATTTAATTAGAGTACAATTCTTTATTTCACAAACAGGAATAATTATCTAATCACAGAATCACAGATGCTGTATGTTGAAAAAGATTCAATAAGCACGCGTCTTAATTTTACAGATTAATGAGCTGAGGACCAGAGAAAGGAAAGTTACTTAACAAAGCTCAATGTATCCATACCTATTGTTTTCAAATCCTTTGCTCTCTTTTCACCGTGATCCACAATTCTAACCCAACAGTTAAAAATCAAGTCTGTGGCTACCATTCAGTTAGGTACTGTGGACAGTGTTTAAAGTATAACATGAGAGGTTTAAATGCGGTCAAGAACAAAAAAATTAGCAGGCATTACACAGCTAGTATAGATAGCCAAATGCTAAGTTCTGTGATGGCAACCAATATACTAAACTGAAACATACCAGCTGATGAGACTAATAAAAATTTCCATTTAGTGAGCACCTGCTTTTTGTCGGATATTGTGTTGGGCCATTTAGGTCTTTTCAACTGTCTGCAAAGTAGATATTGTTAGCCCCATTATAAAAATCAAATGATTGTAGTCCACTGAAGTGAGGTTACTTGCCAGAGGTCACACTGCTAGGAATTGATAGATTCTAAATACAAACTCTGATCCGTCTCATTTCAAAGCTGGAGTGTCATCCAATGTACCACACTGCTTCTCAGTATGAACGACCTTTACTCTATTAACCACCTTAATAATATTGATTCACTAGACATGAGTACTGGTACCCTAGAAAGGATTTTAATTTGTTAAATTATTCATTACTTTACTGACTCAACAAGCATTTATGGAATGCCTTCTAACATCAGACACAGGCAGGAGAGAAGAGGAGGGAAAAGAGAGAGAGAGAAAGGAAAAAATATAACTACAGCATGACTCATTGTTTTTGCTCTGACCACAATTTAAAAGGGGAAGCTGTTGGGTAGTGCAGCACTGTGACATATAAAGGAGAGAGCACTAATTCTGCTTGAACTGAAATGGTGCGTTTTGAGCTGGTTCCTGGAGAAACCTCACTGGAAGCAAGAGGAAGGGCAGGGCTTCCTACATTGAGTATGGTGCAAACGAAAAATCAAGCTGGAGGGAAAAAAGCAAGGTGTCTTCAGAAATGATAGTTCTATGTCACTGGAGAGTAAAGATGTGTGTGTGTGTGTGTGTGTGTGTGTGTGTGTGTGTGTGTGTGGAGGGTGGAGGTGGGGAGATGAAGCTTTAGGTTAAAGACATTATCTACCTATTAATAGCTAAGGAGTTCAAACTTTATCCTGTGAGTGATTTAGACTAAGATATTTTTCTTTCATTTTTTCTGTTGTAGATATGATTGTATTTTTCTCTCCTGCTATGAAATACTGCACAATTATTTCAACAAATGTATATGTATCAGGAGTTTATAACATAAAAATTGGAGGTTGGCCTCTTTCTCTTTCTCCATCTCACAAACTCAGAGTAGGAAAGAAACCTGATGAGTTCGTATTTTAATAATTTTATGAGAATATAGAAAAGATAAAAAAGTAAGTGACAAAGTGCGCCTATTCTTTTTATCTTCTTAGATTTGATGAAGTTGAGTTCAAACCATCAAAAGAAAAATACTAAAAATACATTAAGCTCAACTTACATCAAGTATTTATTTTGAGGGCTTACTGTGAGCAGGGCACTGAAGTAAACATAAACATATTCAGGACAACATTCCTACCATCAATCATTTTACAATCTAATAATGGACAAAGGATCATGAATAATGAGAAACTACTGTTTCATTTGGACCTCATCAGTTTCAAACATTTTAAATAGTCTCTAAGTGAAGTTGTTCTTTTTTAAAATAAATATTTTTAATATTTGGCACAGATAAAAACAGTTCCCTCTTTAGCTAACTTTTCTAAGTTGACACTTTAAGAAGAAAATGATGTCTACATATTTTTATACTCTCCCTTTCTGGTTTGCTTTTTTAAACAAATATTTTGTAATTTATGATATTAAAGTGTGCCTGGAATATTTATGGTCACTCCGTAGAAGGATTTACATGTGTTTCAGTTCATAAAGTACCTGTGTAAGTCTGTTTTTAAAAGGTTTTGTAGGAATAGATAATTTTTAAAATTCTTAATGCAGTAAATTTGATATGTAACATTGATATCAAATATTGAATGACAAGAACAATATAGTGATCAAAGTACTAGGGATCAAGAGATTAAGATTAAACTCCTAGGTTTGCCACTTACTAGCTGTACAACCTACTTCATTTAATAAATGAGGATAATAATATTTGCTTTCTCTACCCAGCAAAGTTCACAAAAGCATCAAATGAGAAAACTCGTGATAAAAAGCATTTTGAAAACTGACAATGCTGTATAAATAAAAGATATCATTATAATAACTGACCTTTGTTAAAGCAACCCCAGGAATCTTGAAAATACCAAAATGTCTGTTTAAATTTATTTCAACTCCACAGACATCTATACCTAGTAAATACCTCCTATATGTCAGGTACTCTTTATTGTCAATCAAAGCAAGATTCAATTAGGATTTATATAATCATTGTATTGAGTAGTTTTTTAGTATTCCTACAATCAAAGCCCTGGCACATATAACAGCACTCTCCCAGAATACTTTATGATCTAAAATGTCAATTTCTTCTTGGGGCATTTCAACTAGATGATAACTTACTATAATTGGTCTGAGCTTGTTTTTTTTTTAATCTATTTAGCACAACATAGAGAAAACATGTCAACACAGACTAATCTGTGTGTTCCCATCAATAAAAATAACTTAAAAAAATAAAACTCACAGTTGTCTTTTTCATTTATAGTTTTCTAAGTAAAAATAATTGAAAGTTAAAAGGTCAAACCTTACTGGCCTCTAAATAAATCACAATGTCTGCAGGAAATAATTGCCATCATTATTTAACACGAATAACAGGATCTCACCTCGGTTATTATTTTGCCTCAAAGTGATTCAGATGTGTGAGAAAGTTTGGTGAAGGGTTTTAGTCTCGAGAATGTGGAACATATTCAAACTCTGTCTGTAGAGAAGTGGGGAAGGGTAACAAATGCCAACAGTAGTCAACTAAATGCATCTGACTTGGCTCAAATGTACTATTATGTATTCCAATACAGATGAAAATGGAATACGGCACAGAAACAGAATGACCATGTGTGCACAAGACATCTGGCAACCTAAATTTCACATGAGTAAAAGAAAGCATGAAATTTATAACCACAAAGAACAGAATGTCTGAAATGCTATAGCTCAGTTCATTGCTTTTCTTAGTCTTTCACATTGCATTTTTCCTGTCAGTTACACCACAGATACCACATAATAGGCTGCAAGTGAATCAACTGCACTACCAGTGAAGTTCTGATTATTAGAAGAAAAGCTGGCTGAACACCAGTAAATTAAAGGAATTCCCAAACAGCTAAATACCAAATATTATCCTTAAAGTTTCTAACTAAAAATTGCAGTAAGAAGCATTTCTCCTCACCGACTTTCCATAAGGGGAAAAAAGAGTGGGTCAGAAAGACTTACACTCATTTAATAACTGTGAAAAGCCTTTTCGAACAATAAAGATACTATTTTACAGAGGAAGAATGAACAGATAGGCAAGAGCTAAGTAACTTTAATCAGACTGCATGATGAAGTCCAGTGAAGAGCAGAGGAACAATCAGGATTCCCAGATTTTAGTTTTAGTTTCTAACTTGCCCTATGACCTTGGATTAGTTAATTGATCTCTTTTCTGAAACTCAGTTTCTTCACAGGAAAAATTATGATAGTAATGTCCACGCTGTTTACCTTTATAAAATATTGCAGAGAGTAATTTGTTCACCCAACATTTGTTAAATTCCAATTATATGTCAGACACTGGGATAGGCTCAAATGAGATAACAAATATCAAAAGAGCAACCCCAGATATAAGTGAGAATATTATTATTGCTCTAAAGGCTACCTAACCCTCCAAAAGAATATAGCTTTTGCAAAGAGAATTAATAAACCGAGACTTCAGTATAACATTTCCTTTTGTATTTTGTATTGTAAGAAATTTCGATTGTTACCTCATAGCTGTCTAACCTATAAAAATTAACAGAATTACATAAGAATTTTTTTCCTCCCTACCAGATGTGCAAGCTCTCAGGTTGGTTATCATTTAAAAGAATGCAAACATGTACACTGCATAGCAACTATCATTGTTACTATTAGTTCTGTTCAGTCTTTTTTTTTTTTTTTTTTTTTTTTTTTGCATACTCATAAATAAGAGAAAAGGGGCCTAACAGGTAGTGAGCTCCTATTGTTGGCCACACTCTGCGGGGTACTTCACCTATAAAATCTCATGTAATCCTAACAAACATTTGGCATGGTATATATTATTCTTCCCATTTTATAGATCCAGAAGCTCAGACAAACTCAAGTTTGTCTCTCTCAAATCCTGTGCTTTTTCTAGCTCTTAGAAAGAATACTGGAGCTGGAATGGGCGATATTTACAGATACAAAAACTGCAGTCCAAAGAAGTCAGATTCTCCACACAGGCCACACAGCAAGTTAGTGCCAGAACCAAACCTAGAATGCATGTCTTTTGTTTTCTGGTCTAATGTATTTTCCCAATAAATTTCACTAAATTAATATTGTGTCAACTTAAGCATATTCATTCACCAAATATAAAAAGTTAATTAAATGAATAAGAAGTTAAGTGGTATTATCCTTAAAGTTTCTAATTAAAAATTGTTTTCAACAGAAACAAAATTTGAAAGGAAAATATGTTTTTTATATATAAACCAAATTTAAAAGGGAAACATTTTGAATGAAGTTTTTCATTTTTGTTTATATTTCGGTTCAGCTAGTAGTTTCCTGCTTTTCTTTGTGTATATATATGTTTTTTTTTTTTTTCAATAAGTTTTTGGGGAACAGGTGGTATTTGCTTACATGAATAAGTTCTTTAGTAGTGATTTCTGAGATTTTGGTGCACCCATCACCCAAAGAGTGTACACTGTGCCCAGTGGGTAGTCTTTTATCCTTCACCACCCTCTCACCCTTGTCCCTGAGTCCCCAAAGTCTATTGTGTCATTCTTACGCTTTTGTGTCCTCATAGTTTAGATCACACTTATAACTGAGAACATACGATGTTTGGTTTTCCATTCCTGAGTTACTTCACTTACAACAACGGTCTCCAACTCCAACAGGTTGTTGTGAATGCCATTATTTCATTCCTTTTTATGGCTGAGTAGTATTCCATGGCGTATACATATCACATTTTCTTTAACCACTTGTTGATTGATGGGCATTTGAACTAGTTCCATATTTTTTCAATCACGAATTGTGCTGCTACAAACATACATGTGCAAGTGTATTTTTCATATAATAACTTATTTTTCTCTGGTTAGATACCCAGTAGTGGGATTGCTGGATCAAATTGTAGGTCTACATTTTGTTCTTCAAAGAATCTCCATATAGTTTTCCATACTGGTTGTACTAGTTTACATTCCCACTGGTAGTGCAAAAGTATTCCCTTTTCACCACATCCACGCCAACATCTATTTTTTTTTATTATTTTTTAAATATGCCCGTTCATCCGGGAGTATAGTGATATTGCACTGTGGTTTTCATTTGCATTTCCCTGATCATTAGTGATGTTGAGTACTTTTTCATGTTTGTTGGCCATTTGTATATCTTCTTTTGAGAATTTTCTGTTCATGTCTTTATGCCACTTTTTGATGGAATTGTGCTTGTTTGTTTGTTTGTTTGTTTTTTTCTTGCTGCTTTGTTTGAGTTCCTTGTTAATTCTGGGTATTAGTCCATTGTTGGATGCATAGGTTGTGAAGATTTTTCTTTTTCTGTGGGTTGTCTGTTTACTCTGCTGATTATTTCCTTTGCCAGGCTGAAGCTTTTTAGTTTAAATCCGATATATTTATCTTTTTTTTGTTACATTTGCATTTGGGTTCTTGGTCATGAAGTCCTACCTAAGCCAGTATCTGGAAGAGTTTTGCCAATGTTATCTTCTAGAATTTTTATGGTTTCAGGTATTAGATTTAAGTCTTTGATTCATCTTGAGTTGATTTTTGTGTAAGGTGAGAGACTAGAATCCAGTTTCATTCTTCTACATGTGGCTTGCCAATTATCCCAGCATCATTTGTTGAATAGGATGTCCTTTCCCCACTTTATGTTTTTGTTTTCTTTGTCAAAGATCAGTTGGCCATAAGTATTTGGCTTCATCTCTGGGCTATTTATTCCGTTCTATTGGTCTATATGCCCAATTTATACCAGTACCATGCTCTTTTGGTGACTATGGCCTTATAATACAGTTTGAAGTCAGATAGTGTGATGTCTCCAGCTTAATTTTTTTGCTTAGTCTTGTTTGGCTATGTAGACTCTTTTTTGGTATCATATCAATTTTGGGATTTTTTTTTCTAGTTCTATGAATAATGATGGTGGTATTTTGATGGGAATTGCATTGAATGTGTAGATTGCTTTTAGCAGTGTGTTTATTTTCACAGTGTTGATTCTCACCATCCATGAGCGTGGCCTGTGTTTCCATTTGTTTGTGTCATATATGATTTGTTTCAGGAGTATTTTGTAGTTTCTTTCTAGAGGTCTTTCAACTCTTTGGTGTCACATATTCCTAAGGTTTGTTGCTGTTGTTGTTTGTTGTTGTTTGCAGCTATCATAAAAGGGGTTGAGTTCTTGGTTTGATTCTCAGCTTGGTCACTGTTGGTGTATAGCAGGACTACCCATTGCTGTATATTAATTTTGTGTCCTGACATTTTGTTGAATTCATTTACCAGTTCTAGGAACTTTTTGGAGGAGTCTTTAGGGTTTTCTAGGTATACAATCATGTCATCAACAAACAGCAGCAAAGTGACTTCCTCTTTACCAATTTGGATGCCCTTTATTTCTTTCTCTTGTCTGATTGCTCTGCCTAGAACTGCCAGTATTATGTTGAATAGAAGTGGTAAAAGTGGGCATCCTTGTCTTTTTCCATTTCTCAGGAAGAATGCCTTCAATTTTTCTCCACTCAGTACAATGGTGACTGTGGGTCTGTCATAGATGGCTTTTATTACCTTAAGGTATGTCCTTTCTATGCTAATTTGCTGAGGGTTTTAATCATAAAAAAAAAGACAGGATTTTGCCAAATACCTCTTCTGCATCTATTGAGATGATCATGTGATTTTTTGTTTTTAATTCTGTTGATGTGATATATCACATTTACTGACTTATAAATATTAAACCATCCCTGCATCACTGTTATGAAACCCACTTGATAATGGTGGATTATCGTTTTGCTATGCTGTTGAATTCAGTTAGCTAGTATTTTGTTGAGGATTTTTGCATCTATATTCATCAGAGGTATTGTTCTGTAGGTTTCTTTTTTTGGTTATGTCATTTCCTGGTTTGGGTATTAGAGTAATACAGGTTTCATAGAATGACTTAGGAAGGATTTCCTCTTCCTCTATCTTTTGGAATAGTGTCAATAGGATTGGTACAAATTCTTCTTTGAATGTCTGAGAGAATTCAGCTGTGAATCTATCTGGTCCTCGACTTTTTTTCCCTGTTGGTAACTTTTTAATTACTGTTTCAATCTCGCTGTTTGTTACAGGTCTGTTCAGAGTTTCTACTTCTTCGTGGTTTAATCTAGGAGGGTTGTATATTTCCAGGAATTTATTATTCTACTCCAGGTTTTCTGGCTTATGCAAATAAAGGTGTTCATAGTAACCTTGAATGATCTTTTGTATTTCTGTGGTATTGGTTGTAATATCATCATCTGTTTCATTTCTAATTGAGCTTATTCAGATCTCTCTCTCTCTCTTTTTGTTTTTTTTTTTTTTTTTTTGGTTAATCTCTCTAATGGTGTCTCAATTTTATCTTTTCAAATAACTAACATTTGTTTCATTTATCTTTTGTAGTTTTTTTGTTCAATTTCATTTAGTTCTGCTCTGATCTTTGTTATTTCTTTCCTTTGGCTAGGTTTGGGTTTGTTTGTTCTCGTTTCTCTAGTTCCTTGAGGTGTGACCTTAGATTTTCTATTAGTGCTCTTTCTGACTTTTTGATGCAGATATTTAATGCTATGAATTTTATTCTTAGCACTGGCCATCCTGTATCCCAGAGGTTTTAATTGCTTTTTCACTATTATGGTTCAGTTCAAATAATTTTTAATTTCCATGTTGATTTCATTGTTGACTCAACAATCATTGACGAGCAGGTTATTTAATTTCCATGTATTTGCATGGTTTTAGGAGTTACTTTTGGAGTTGATTTCCAATTTTATTCCGTTGTGATCTGAGAGAGTACTTGACATAATTTTGATTTTCTTATATTTATTGAGACTTGTTTTGTAATCTATCATATGGTCAGTCTTGGAGAATGGTCCACGTGCTGATGAATAGAATGTATGTTCTGTAGTTGCTGGATAGAATGTTCTGTAAATATCTTTTGAGTTCATTTGTTCTAGGGTATAATTTAAGTCTATTGTTTGTTTGTTGATTTTCTTTCTTGAGGACCTGTCCAGTGCTGTCAGGGGAGTATTGAAGTCCCCCATTATTATTGTGTTGCTGTCTATCTCATTTCTTAGGTCTAGTAGTAATTGATAAATTTGTGAGTTCTAGTGTTAGGGGCATATACACACATACACACACACACACACACATGATTCTGATTTTTTCTCTTGGACTAGTTTTTTTTTTTATCAATATATAATATCCCTGTTTGTTTTTTATTACTGCAGTTGCTTTAACGTTTCTTTGGTCTGATGTAAGAGTAGCTGTTCCTGCTCGCTTTTGGTGTCCATTTTCATGGAATGTCTTTTTCCACTCCCTTAACTTAGGTTTGTATGAGTCCTTATGTGTCAGGTGAGGGAGACAGCAGATACTTGTTTGCTGAATTATTATCCATTATGCTATTCTGTATCTTTTAAGTGGGGCATTTAGTTCATTTACATTCAATGTTAGTATTGAAATGTGAGGTACTATTCTATTCATTGTGCTTGTTGTCATCCGAGTATCTTTTTTTTTCATTGTGTTATTGTGTTATAGGGCCTGTGAAATTTATGCTTTAGAGGCCGGGCGCGGTGGCTCAAGCCTGTAATCCCAGCACTTTGGGAGGCCGAGATGGGCGGATCACGAGGTCCAGAGATCGAGACCATCCTGGCTAACACGGTGAAACCCCATCTCTACTAAAAAATACAAAAAACTAGCCGGGCGACGTGGCAGGCGCCTGCAGTCCCAGCTACTCGGGAGGCTGAGGCAGGAGAACGGCGTAAACCTGGGAGTCGGAGCTTATAGTGAGCTGAGATCTGGCCACTGCACTCCAGCCTGGGAGAGAGAGCTTGACTCCGTCTCAAAAAAAAAAGAAATTTATGCTTTAGAAAGATTCTGTTTTGGTGTATTTTTAGGATTTTTTTCAAGATTTAGAGCTCCTTTTAGGAGTTCTTGTGGAACTGGCTTGGAAGTGGCAAATCCTCTCAGGACTTATTTCTCTGAAAAAGACTATCTTTCCTTCATTTATGAAGCTTAGTTTCACTGGATACAAGATTCTTGGGTGATTATTATTTTTTATTATTATTATACTTTATGTTCCAGGGTACATGTGCACAATGTGCAGGTTTGTTACATATGTATACATGTGCCATGGTGGTATGCTGCACCCATTAACTCGTCATTTACATTAGGTATATCTCCTAATGCTATCCCTCCACCTCCCACCACCCCACAACAGGTCCCAGTGTGTGATGTTCCCCTTCCTGTGTCCAAGTGGTCTCAATGCTCAGTTCCCCACCTATGAGTGAGAACATGTGGTGTTTGGTTTTCTGTTCTTGTGACAGTTTACTCAGAAGGATGGTTTCCAGCTGAATCCATGTACCTACAAAGGACATGAACTCATCCTGTTTTATGGCTGCCTAGTATTCCACGGTGTATGTGTGCCACATTTTCTTAATCCAGTCTGTCACTGATGGACATTTGGGTTGATTCCAAGTCTTTGCTATTGTGAATAGTGCCACAATAAACATACGTGTGCATGTGTCTTTATACTAGCATGATCTGTAATCCTTTGGGTATATACCCAGTAATGGGATGGCTGGGTCAAATGGTATTTCTAGTTCTAGATCCTTGAGGAATCGCCACACTATCTTCCACAATGATTGAACTAGTTGACAATCCCACCAACAGTGTAAAAGTGTTCCTATTTCTCCACATCCTCTCTAGCACCTGTTGTTTCCTGACTTTTTAATGATCACCATTCTAACTGGTATGAAATGGTATCTCATTGTGGTTTTGATTTGCATTTCCCTGATGGCGAGTGATGATGAGCATTTTTTCATGTGTCTGGTGGCTGCATAAATGTCTTCTTTTGAGAATTGTCTGTTCATATCCTTTGCCCACTTTTTGATGGGGTTGTTTCTTTTTTTCTTGTATATTTGTTTGAGTACTTTGTAGGTTCTGGATATTAGCCCTTTGTCAGATGAGTAGATTGCAAAAATTTTCTCCCATTCTGTAGGCTTCCATGTAGTTGAGTGGTTCTGATTGAGTTTCTTAGTCCTGAGTTCTAGCTTGATTGCACTATGGTCTGAAAGACAGTTTGTTACAATTTCTGTTCTTTTACATTTGCTGAGGAGTGCTTTATTTCCAACTATGTGGTCAATTTTGGAATAAGTGTGATGTGGTGTTGAGAAGAATGTATATTCTGTTGATTTGGGGTGGAGAGTTCTGTAGATGTCTATTAGGTCTGCTTGGTGCAGAGTTCAGTCCAATTCCTGGATATTCTAGTTAACTTTCTGTCTTGTTGATCTAATGTTGCCGGTGGGGTGTAAAAGTCTCCCATTATTATGGTATGGGAGTCTAAATCTCTTTGTAAGTCTCTAAGGACTTGCTTTATGAATCTGGGTGCTCCTGTGTTGGGTGCATATATATTTAGGATATTTAACTCTTCTTGTTGAATTGATCCCTTTACCATTATGTAATGGCCTTCTTTGTCTCCTATGATCTTTGTTGGTTTAAAGTCTGTTTTATCAGAGACTAGGATTGCAACCCCTGTCTTTTTTTGTTTTCCATTTTCCTGGTAGATTTTCCTCCATCCCTTTATTTTGAGCCCATGTCTGTCTCTGCACATGAGATGGGTCTCCTGAATAGAGTAAACTGATGGGTCTTGACTCTTTATCTAATTTGCCAGTCTGTGTCTTTTAATTGGACCATTTAGCCCATTTACATTTAAGGTTAATATTGCTATGTGTGAACTTGATCCTGTCATTATGATGTTAACTGGTTATTTTGCTCGTTAGTTGATGCAGTTTCTTCCTAGCATCGATGGTCTTTACATTTGGCATGTTTTTGCAGTGGCTGGTAATGGTTGTTCCTTTCTATGTTTAGTGCTTCCTTCAGGAGCTCTTGTAGGGCAGGCGAGGTGGTGACAAAATCTCTCAGCATTTGCTTGTCTGTAAAGGATTTTATTTCTCCTTCACTTATGAAACTTAGTTTGGCTGGATATGGAATTCTGGGTTGAAAATTCTTTTCTTTAAGAATGTTGAATATTGGCCCACATTCTCTTCTGACTTGTAGAGTTTCTGCCAAGAGATCCGCTATTAGTCTGACAGGCTTCCCTTTGTGTGCAACCCGACCTTTCTCTCTGGTTGCCCTTAACATTTTTTTCCTTCATTTCAACTTTGGTGAGATTATTGTTTTCTTTAAGGAGGCAAAATGTAAGACCCCAATCCCTTCTTTCTTGTAGGGTTTGTGCTGAGCAATCTACTGATAAACTAATAGTTGTTCTTTTATAGGTTATTTGATACTTTTGCCTCACTGCTCTTAAGACCCTTTTCTGTTTCTTTGCTTTAGATATCCTGATGACTATGTGCCTAGGTGATAATCTTTTATGGGATAAACTTTCCAGGTGTTCTTTGAGCTTCTTATATTTGAATGTTTAGATATCTAGCAAAGCTGGGGAAGTTTTCCTCAATTATTCCCTTAAATATGTTTTCCAAACTTTTAGATTTCTGTTCTTCCATGGGAACACCAATTATTCTCAGGTTTGATCATTCAACATAATCCCAAACTTCTTGGAGGTTTTGTTTACTTATTTTTTATTCTTTTTTCTTTGTTTTTGTTGGATTGGGTTAATTCAAAAGCCTTGTTTTCGAGCTCTGAAGTTCTTTCTTCTACTTGTTCAATGCTATTGTTCAGACCTTCCAGTGCATTTTGCATTTCTCTAAGTGTTTCCTTCATTTTGAGAACTTGTAATTATTTTTTATTTATGTATCTTTTTCACTGGAGATTTTTCCATTCATAACCTGTATCTTTCTTTTTATTTCTTTAAATTGAACTTCACCTTTCTCTGGTGCCTCCTTGATAAGCTTAATAATTGACCTTCTGAACTCTTTTTCTGGCAATTCAGGGATTTCATCTTAGTTTGGATCAATTGCTGGTGAGCTAGTGTGATTTTTTCAGGGTGTTAAAGAACCTTATTTTGTCATTCACATTACCAGAATTACCAGAAATCTTTTTCTGTTTCTTTCTCATTTGGGTAGACTATGTCAGAGGAACGATCTAGTGCTTAAGGGCTGATGTTCAGGTTATTTTGTCCCACAGGGTGCTCCCTTGATGTGGTTCTCTCCTCTTTTCCCTTGATGTGGTTCTCTCCTCACTACAGTGTGGCTTCCTAAGAGTCACACTTTAGTGATTGTTGTTTCTCTTCTTGATCTAGGCACCCAGTGGGGCTTCCAGGTTCTGGGCTGGTACTGGGGAGTGTCTGTGAAGAGTCCTGAGATGTGATCTGTCTTTAGGTCTTTCAGCCGTGGATATCAACACCTGCTCCAGTGGAGGTAGCAAGGGAGTGAAGTGACTCTGTGAGGGTCCTTGGTTGTATTTTTATTAACTGCACTGATTTTGTATTGGTTAACCGCTACCCAGGATGTGGCACTTTCAAGGGTGCATAAGGTGGTGGGCAGGCCATAGAGCTTCCAAAGGATTATGTCCTTTATCTTCAGCAACCAGGCAAGTAGAGTAAGACCATCAGTTAGGGGAATGCTATGCATGTCAGAGTTCAGATTCTCCTTGGGTGGGGTTTGCCATGGCTGCTGTGGGGGATGGGGGTGTGGTTCCCAGGACAATGGAGTTGTGAGTTGTGTTCCCAGGGGGATTATGGCTGCTTCTGCTGTGTCACACAGGTCACCTGGGAAATGGGGGAAAGCTAGCAGCCACAGGTCTCATCCAGCTCCCATGCAGCCCCCAGCCTGAAAGGCCACTCTCACTCCCACCTTGCCCACTCCCACCAGTACACTGAGTTTATTTCCAGGCTGCCGGTGAGCAGGGCTGAGACTTGCTCCAGGCTACAAGTCTTCCAGCTAAGAAAGCAAGCAGACTCACAGTTCCTCAGCTGTACCACAGAGCCTGCAGCAGCAATCCACCTCCTTCAAAGGGTCTATGGATTCTTTCAGCTTTCCTGGTATTTCCTGCAGTAGTTCTTGGAGCAAAGTTCACAATATGAGTCTCCACATGCTACTGGATTTGTCTGAGTGGGAGCTACAAGTTAGTCCTGCCTCCTATCTGCCATTTTTTCCCTCTTCTGCCTTTCTTAAATCGTTTTATAAACTGATTTTATTATTTTTTAAGTGAAATAAAAAGCATTGTCAAAAAATGCAATTTAAAGACATTCCACACAACATGATATGCCAATTAGACATGAAAGACAACTATACTACATCCAACAACAATAGAATACACATTCTTCAAGCAAACATAGAACATTCTCCAGAATAAACTATATGCTACATCATAAAATATGCACCAATAAATTTAAAAATATTGAAATCATAATTCATGTGTTTTCTGACCATAAGAAAATGAAATTAGAAATCAGTAAGAGAAGAAAATTAGGAAATTTCATAAACATGTGGAAATTAAACAACATTCTCCTAAATAACCAATGCATCAAGAATAAATCAAAAGCAAAATTAGAAGACTCTTTCAGGTAAAGAAAACATAATACATATCATAGAAAAACTTACGGGATGTAACAGAAATAGTCATTAGAGAGAAATGTATGTCTGGGAAAGCTTATGTTATTTTTAAAAGGTCTCAAATCAATAAACTAACTTTCTGCCTTAAAAAACAAATCAAAGAAATGCAAACTAAACTCTAGCAGGCAGAAGGAAGAACAAAACAATTAGAGCAGAAATTAACTAACATAGAACAGAAAAACAATAGAGAAAATTAATAAATCCAAAATTTGGTTATTTGAAAAGATCAAATTAGCAATCTTTTAAAAAGACTGGACAAGAAAAAAGAACACTCAAATAATTACAATCTGGAATGAAAGGGGGCATTACTATTGACTTTATAGCAATAAAAAGTATTGTAGGAGAATGAAAAATTGCATGCCAATGATTATATAACCTAGATGAAAAGCCCAAATTCCTAGAAAGTCATAAACTACTGGAACAAATTCAAGAAGATATGAAAAATCTGAATAGATTTCTACTATAACAAGTAAAGATGTTGAATTGTGAATTTTAAAACTTACTACAATGGAAGGTCAAGTACCAGATGGCTTCACTGCTGAATTCTACCCAAACATTTAAAGAAGAATTAAGACCATTCTACAAAAGTCTTCTAAAAAGTTAGAGAAAAGGCAGCACTGTTCAGCTCATTTTATGACAGTCTTAAATTCATATCCAAACCACATGAACACATAAAAAGAAAACTATAGAATAATATCCCTTATC
This sequence comes from Rhinopithecus roxellana, assembly GCF_007565055.1. Classification (NCBI taxonomy): domain Eukaryota; kingdom Metazoa; phylum Chordata; class Mammalia; order Primates; family Cercopithecidae; genus Rhinopithecus; species Rhinopithecus roxellana. The sequence continues at coordinate 154,035,678 of NC_044555.1, forward strand.
AATATAGATGCAAAAATTTTCAATAAAATACTAGCAACCCTAATCCAGCAATATATAAAAAGGATTATGGTACATAATTGAGTGAGACTTATCCCAGGAAGGCAAGATCATTTCAACATCTGAAAACCAATAACCATGATACATTATACTAATAAAGAACAAACACTACATAATTCTCTCAGTAGATAAAGAATAAGTATTTGACAAAATCCAACAACTATTAATGATAAAGCAGCCAACATGCTAAAAACTACAAGGGAACTTCATCAAGATTATATAAAGCATCTATAAAAATTCCACAGTAATCATCACACTTTATGGTGAAAAACTAAATGATTTCCCTCTAAGAACAGGCAGCAGACAACAATATTTTCTCTCATCACTTCTATCCAACATTGTAGTGGAGGTTCTAGAAAGAGAAATGAGACAAGAAAATAAAATAAAAACATCAATATTAGAAAGGAAGAAGTAAAACTGGCTCTAGATGACATGATCTTTTGTATACAGAAAATCCTATGGAATACAATAAAAGTATTAAAATAAATAAATGAGCTTAACAAGGTTGTTATATTGATACATGGTCAATATAAAAAATCAGCTATAATTTTACACATTGGCAACAAATATTTCTAAAATTAAGAAAATGATCTTATATATATAATAGCAGGAAAAATATCTAGGAATAAATTTAATGAAATAAATGCAAGATTTGTACCCTGAAAACTACAAACCATGGTTCAAAGATATTTTAAAAGGCTGAAATAAATAAAAAGACATACAACATACATAGATCACAGCACTTAATATTGTTAAGATGAAAATATTCTCCAAATTGATCAATAGGTTCAACACAGTCTTATATAATAAAAGGATCCCAGATGTCTTCTTTGCAGAAATTAACAAGCTTGTTCTAAAATTTATATGGAAATGCAAGGGAGCCAGAACAGCCAAAATCATTTTGAAAAAGAAGAACAAATTTGAAGAACTTCCAATTCATGATTTCAAAATGTGTAGTAAAGCTACAGATGTCAAGACAGTATAGTCCCGGCATAGAATAAACATATATATCAATGAAACTGCATTGAGAACCCAGAAGTAAACCCTTATATTCATGGTCAATTGATTTAAACAAGAATACCAAAACAGTTGATTGGGGAAACAAAAGTCTTCAACAAATGTTACTGGGACAATTGACTATCCACATGAAAAAGAATGAAGTTGGACCCCTACCCCAAACCATGCATAAAACTAACTCAAAATATATTGAAGACCTAAATATATGAGATGAGCTGTAAAACTGTTAGAAGAAAATATGAGTAAACTTTTATGATGATGAGTTAGGTAATGATTTCTTTGAGATGACACCAAAAACATAAGGAACAAGGTAAAACAAAGGAGAAATTTGTCTGCATCAACATTAAACATTTTGTGCTTCAAAAGAAATCATTAAGAAAGTGAAAAAACAACCACAGGGTGAAAATGTAAAATGGTGCAGCCACTTTGGAAAACAGTTTGGCAGGACTTCACAAAGTTAAACATAGTTACCATATGACCTAAAATTGAAAACATGTTTACATAATGACTTGTACTGAAACATTTGTGGCAGCAGTATTTATAACAGCCAAAAAGTGGAAACAACCCAAATGTTTCTAACTAGTGAATGGAGAAACAAAATATATAATCTATACAATGGAAAATTATTCAGAAGCACCAAGATGACTAACTAGAAGCAACTAATGTGTGCTGCTCTCAGGGAGAGGAGAAAAGTAGTTAATAAATATTAACTCTTCAAGTGGATTGTCCAGAAGGCCGTGTTGGGGTTCACCAAGTCAGCAATGGTGACTGACAAAGAGCAGAGAAGAATGAGACAAGACAGCAACTCACCAATTTTGGTTCAGATCCAGGGAAAACTCCCTACCATTGGGAAAGAGTGAGTGAGTGAGAGCCCTGTGGGACCCACACTTGGGCCATGGACCTTTGCAAGCCTGGGCACAGGAAATCTCCCCTGACACTCCTGTGCCTCCAAAGTGACACAGAGAGATGTCTGAAGTCTAATCAGAGTCACCACTCATGCCTATATGGCACCCCACAGGCTTTGGATCCCTGAGCATCCCAGTGCCAACTGCTGCAGTTCCACCAACAAGGAAGGTTGTGCTCTCTTATGTGCTCCTTGGATAAGAACCACATTCACAGTGCTGAGGAGCAGATAGATTTTAGGCTCCACCACCACTGCACTTTATCAGACCAGGCTCATTAACTTGGGACACCAGTGACGTTACCCCACCTCCCCACCCCCACACCTGGAGCCCTTCAGCTGGTCACAGGTCTCCATTGCTCTGGGATAGAGCAAAGAGCCACAGAACAGCCCTGTGTCTCCAGCATGCTGCAGCTGCCATATGCAAAAGCAGCCAGACTCATTTACCCTGACCTCACACCCCTCCAGGTTAGGGAGGGAACAAAGAGTCTGATTGCTTTGCTGGCACCTCCAGCATGTCACGACTGTTCTACAGAGAGGAGGTCTTATTGACTTTCCAGTGAACCCCTGCTCTCACTGCCCTTTGCCAGGCAGTGCACCTTTACCACCCCCTACTTGGCCTCGCAGCACAGCCATCCCACCAGCAGCTGATTGTCTTCATTGGTAGTGTCTCTGTGTTTCTCTGGGGTGGAGTTTCTGAAGACAAGTAAAAGACCCTATGCCATCACCACTACTGAAGTCTCTGCCCATGCTGCTCGCAAGCTGTGAAAGAAACAAAAAGCCTGAGCTCACCCTAGGACTGTGTTGAGCCCTGATCTGTGGCTGGCACTGAAGGAGAGGAGCCTATACTTTGAGAGCACTGAGAAGGGAGAGTCACATGGGTTTGTGGATTGCCACAGGGTCCAGAAAGTGGCCTATCTCCCTTCCTTGATCTTTGCACAAGGGATTTCCATAGTGCATAATATCTAACAAAAGAAACATGGGCATAATGCCAGTGAGAGGAGGAGCATCCTTAAGTCTCAGGAGTGGACCTGGTGAGGGAGTCACCTTTCTCTAACTGCACCACAGAGCAGTTGCAACTGTAAACATAAGGAAATATGAAAGATTCATGCCTCTAAATAAGATCCTATCTTCCAGCCGTTACTCTTCAGCACACTCTACTGAATTGCATCACAAGCTACAACACGATAAATACTTAACTAATATATGCTTCTGTAAAATCAAGGGCAAGAATACAGCAACAAAGCAGCAAGTAAAGATCCTACACAGAGCCTTGGCCCTCTGAAAACATACAGAAATAAATTCAACGGACTTTATTCGACTTACACCACACTTAAAAGAACACCAATCCCGCCAGATGAGAAAAAAGAAACAGTTCAAGAACTCTAACAATTCAAAAAGCCATAGTGTCCTCTTACCTTCAAACAAGTATACTAGCTCCCCAGAAATGTTTCATAACTTGTTGAAAATGACTAAAATGACAGTCAGAATTCAAAACCTGGATGGCAGGGAAGTTCATCGAGATTCAGGAGAAAGTTGAAATCCAATCCAAGGAATCCAGGGATCCCAGTAAAACAATCCAAGAGATGAAACACAAAGTAGCCATTTTAAGAAAAGAAAAAAAACTGATTTTCTGTAACCAAAAAACTCAGAGAATACTATAAACACCTCTATGCTAATAAACTAGGAAATCCAGAAGAAATTGATAAATTCCTGGACTCACACTTTCCCAAGTCTAAACCAGGAAAAACTCAATTCCCTGAATAGACCAATAACAAGTTCTGAAATTGAGGCAGTAATTAATAGCCTAACAACAACAGCAACAAAAAGTCCAGGACCAGATAGACTCACAGTCGAGTTCTACCAGAGGTACAAAGAGGAGGTGGTATCATTCCTTCTGAAACCATTCCAAACAATAGAAAAAGAGGGACTCCTCCCTAACTCATTTTATGAGGCCAGCTTCATCCTGATACCAAAACCTGACAGAAACACCACAAAATTTCAGGCCAACATCCCTGATGAACATCGATGCAAAAATCCTCAATAAAATACTAGCAAACCGAATCCAGCAGCACATCAAAAGTTTATCCACGAAGAACAAGTCAGTTTCATTTCTGGGATGTAAGACTGGTTCAACATATGCAAATCAATAAGTGTAATCCATCACATAAACAGAATCAATGATAAAAACCATATGATCATCTCAATAGATGCAGAAAACACATTCAACAAAATTCAACACCCCTTCATGCTAAAAACTCTCCATAAACTAGGTATTGATGAAATGTGTCTCAAAATAATAAGGGCTATCTATGACAAACCCACAGACAATATCATAGTGAATGGGCAAAAGCTGGAAGCATTCCCTTTGGAAACTGGCACAAGACAAGGATGCCCTCTCTCACCACTTCTATTCAACATAGTACTGGAAGTTCTGGTCAGGACAATCAGGTAAGAGAAAGAAATAAAGGTATTCAAATAGGAAGACAGGAAGTCAAATTGTCTCTGTTTGCAGATGACATGATTGTATATTTAGAAAACCCAACTGTCTCAGCCCAAAATCTCCTTAAGCTGATAAGCAAATCAGCAAAGTGTCAGAATACAAAATCAATGTGCAAAAATCACAGGCATTTTTACACGCCAATAATAGAAAAGCAGAGAGCCAAATCATGAGTGAATTCCCATTCACAATTGCTACTAAGAGAATAAAGTACCTAGGAATCCAACTTACAAGGGATGTGAAGGACCTCTTCAAGGAGAACAACAAACCACTGCCCAAGGAAATAAGAAAGGACATAAATAAATGGAAAAACATTCCATACTCATAGGTAGGAAGAATCAAGATCCTAAAACTGGCAATACTACCCAAAGTAATTCATAGATTCAATGCTGTCCCCATCAAGATACCATTGACTTTATTCAAAGACTTAGAAAAAAAAAAAAAAAAAAACTACTTTAAATTTTATATGGAACCGAAAAAGCGCCCACATAGCCAAGACAATCCTGAGCAAGAAAAACAAAGCTGGAGGCATCACGCTACCTGACTTCAAACTATATTACAAAGTTACGGTAAACAAAATAACATGGTACTGGTACCAAAACAGATATATAGACCAATGGAATGGAACAGAGGCCTCAGAAATAACACCGCACATCTACAACCCTCTGATCTTTAACAAACTTGACAAAAACAAGAAATAGGGAAAGGATTCCCTATTTAATAAATGGTGTTTGGAAAACTGGCTAGCTATATGCAGAAAACTAAGACTAGACCCCTTCCTTACACCTTATACAAAAATTAACTGAAGATGGATTAAAGACTTAAGTGTAAGGCCTAAAACCATAAAAATCCTAGAAGAAAATCTAGGAAATACTATTCAGGACATAGACATGGGCAAACACTTCATTACTAAAACACCAAAAGCATTGGCAACAAAAGTCAAAATAGACAATTAGGGTCTAATTAAACTAAAGAGCTTCTGCACAACAAAGGAAACTATCACTAGAGTGAGACAGCAACCTACAGAATGGGAGAAAATTTTTGCAATCTATCCATCTGACAAAGGACTAATATCCAGAATCTACAAGGAATTTAAACAAATTTACAAGAAAAAAAACAGGCTGGGTGTGGTGGCTCATGCCTGTAATCCCAGCACTTTGGGAGGCTGAGGTGGGTGGATCATGAGGTCAGGAGATCGGAACCATCCTGGCTAACATCATGAAATCCCATCTCTACTAAAAAATAGAAAAAATTAGTCAGGCTTGGTGGTGGGGGCCTGTAGTCCCAGCTACTCAGGAGGGTGAGGAAGGAGAATGGCACGAACCCGGGAGGCAGATCTTGCAGTGAGTGGAGATTGTGCCACTGCACTCAAGCCTAGGTGACAGAGAGAGACTCCATCTCAAAAAATAAATAAATAAATAAATAAGAAAAGAAAAAAGAAAAAAAAGAAAAGAAAAAAAGAAAAGAAAATAAAAAAACAGACAACCACATCAAAAAGTGGGTGAAGGATATGAACAGACACTACTCAAAAAAAGACATTTATGCAGCCAACAAACATTAAAAAAAGCTCATTATCACTGGTCATTAGAGAAATACAAATCAAAACCACAATGAAATGCCATCTCACGCCAGTTAGAATGGAAATCATAAAAAAAGTCAGGAAACAACAGATGTTGGAGAGGATGTGGAGAAATAGGAACGCTTTTACAGTGTTGACAGGAGTATAAATTGGTTCAACCATTGTGGAAGACAGTATGGCAATTCCTCTTTACAAGAATATTTAGTACAATCAGCACTATTAACAGCAGAATAGACCAAGCTGAGGAAAGAATCTCTGAGTTTGAAGACAGATTATTCAAATTGATTAGTCAAAAATAAAGAAAAAATAAATTTAAAAAGTGAATAAAACATCCAAGAAATATGGGATTATGTAGAGACCAAGCCTTTGAATTGTTGGCATTCTTGGGAGATAAGGAGAGAGAATAAACAACTCGGAAAATATATTAAATATATTTGAGGATATGGTAATAACCAGCTAACAACACAATGACAGGATCAAAATTGCACATATCAATACTAACCTTGAATGTAAACAAGCTAAATGCCTCACTTAAAAAAAAAAAAAAAAAACACAGAGTGACAGCTGAATAAAAAGACAAGACCAAATTATCTGTTATCTCCCTGAGACACATTTCATATGTAAGGACACCAATAGGACCAAAGAAAAGAGATGAAGTAAGATCTACCATACAAACGGCATAAAAAAGCAGGAGTTGCTATTCTTATATCACTTAAAACAGATTTTAAGCTAATAAGACAGAAGAATAAGGGCATTACATAGTGACAAAGGATACAATCCAACAAGAAGACATAACTATACTAAATATATATGTATCCAACATTGGGACATCCTGATTCACAAAGCAAACTCTTCTTATCCTACAAACAAAAATAGGCAACCAACCACATCACAATAGTGGGAAACATCAACAGCACGTTAGACATATCATTGAGGCAGAAAATTAACAAATAAACTCTGAAATTAAACTCAACACTTTACCAATCAGACCTGATAAGCACCTGTGGAATTCTCCACAAAATAATCAGAATGTATACATTCTTCTCATCTGCACACAAAACATATTCTAAGATAAATCACAAACTTAATCATAAAGCGAGTCTCAATAAATTTGAAAAATTGATTGAAATTATACCAAGCATACTCTCAGGCCACAGTGCAATAAAAATAAAAATGAATATAAAGATGTCTCAAAACTACAAAATTTCATGGAAATCAAGCAGCTTTCTCCTGAATAACTCCTAGGTGAACGTTGAAATTAAGGCAGAAATTTAAAAATACATTGAAATTAATGAGAATAGGGACACAATGTACCAAAATCTCTGAGATGCAGCTAAAGCAGTATTAAGAGAAAAGTTTATAGCACTAACCACCTTCAACAAGAAGTTGAAAAGATCTCAAATTGATAATCTAACATTGCACCTAAAGGAAGTAGAATAAAAAGAACAACTCAAAATCTACCAGAATAAAAGAAATAACTAAAATTAGAGAAGAAGTGAATGAAACTGAGATGCAAAAATTCATTTAAAAGGCAATGAAACCAAAAGTTGGTTCTTTAAATAATTAATAGACTGCTAGCTAGACTAACAAAGAAAAAAAGAGAAGATCCAAAAATGTGCAATTAGAAATGACAAAGAAGACATTACAGCTGAACCCAGAGAAACAGAAAAGATCCTCAGAGCATACTATAAGCAACTCTATGCACACAAATTAGAAAATCTAGAGGAAATAAATAAATTTATGGAATCACACAATCTCCCAAGACTGAATTAGAAAGACATTGAAACCCTAACTTCATCAATATCCAACTCGGAAATTGATTTAGTTATTAAAAAAACCCACCAATTAAAAAAAGAAAGCCCTACATGAATTTACAGCTGAATTCTACCAGAAGTACAAAGAAAAACTAGTACCAATCCTACTGAAACTATTTCAAAAAATTGAGGAGACTCCTCCCTAACTCATTCCATGAAGCCAGTATCAGTCTAATATTAAGACCAGGCAAAGACACAACCAAAAAAAGAACTTTAGGACAATGTCCCTGATGAACATAGATGGAAAAATCCTCAACGAAGTATTAGCAAACCTAATCCAGCAGCATATCAAAAGCAAATCCACCATGATTGTGTAGACTTTATTCCTGAAAAAATATTCACAAACTGTGGATCTGTAAAAGGTCTACTATCCAGAATCTATAAGAAACTTCACACATCAACAAGCAAAAAAAAAATAACTCCATTAAAAATGTATTAAGAACATGAACAGACACTTCTTAAAAAAAACACACAAGTGGCCAAAAGCATGCAAAAAATCCCCATTATCACTTATCACTAGATAAATGTAAATTACAACCATGATGAGGCTGGGCACAGTGGTTCACACCTGTAATACCAGCACTTTGGGGGCCGAGACAGGTGGATCACGAGGTCAGTGCTCAAGACCAACCTGGCCAAGATGGTGAAACCCCATCTCTACTAAAAATATAAAAATTAACCGTTCGTGGTGGTGGGCACTTATAATCCCATCTACTTGGGAGGCTGAGGCAGAAGAATAGCTTGAACCTGAGAGACAGAGGTTGCACTGAGCTGAGATAATGCCACTGACCAGTCTGGATGACAGAGCGAGACTCCATTAAAAAAAAAAAAAAAAAAAAAAAAAAAAAAAAAAAAAAAAAAAAAAAAAAAAAAACACGATGAGACACCAGTCAGAATGGTGTTTTGTTAAAATTTTATACTCTTTAGAAAGGCTTTTATTAAAAAGTCAAAAAACAACAGATGCTGATAAGGCTGTGGAGAAAATGGTATGTTTATACACTGTTGCCAGAATGTAAATTAGTTCAGCCATTCTGAAAAGGAGTTTGTAGATTTCTCAAAAAATTTAAAGGAGAGTTACTACTGGACCCACCGTCTCATTACTGGGTATATGCCCTCTTCCCACCCACCCGCAAAATAGATTATTATACCAAAAAGACACATACCCTTATATATTTAACACTGTACTACTAACAATAGCAAAAACAAGGAATAAACCTAGGTGCTCATCAATGGTGGATTGAATAAGGGAAATGTGGAACATGCACACCATGAAATACTATACAATCATTAAAAAAAATGAGATCAGGTCCTCTTCAGCAACATGGATGCAGCTGGAGGACATTATCCTAAACAAATTAATGAAGGAACAGAAAACCAAATATTGCACGCTCTCACTTATAAATGGGTGCTATACATTGGGTATTCATAGACATAACGATGGCAACAATAGATACTGGGGACCACTACAGTATTGGGGGAGGAAGAGGAGAGTGGGTTGAAAAACTATTTATTACATACTATGCTCACTATCTGGGTGTAATATACCAATGTAACAAATTTGCACATGCACATCCCTGTCTAAAATAAAATTAAATTTAAAAAAGATAAATGCATTATTCTTGTTCCCACACATAAATGTAAATTATTCAGTCTTATAAAGAAATAAAGTACTGATACATGCTACAATATGAATAAACTTTCAAAACATTAAAAGTGAAAGAAGTCAGTCACAAGAGACCAAAAACTGTATTGTTTCATTGATGATAAATGTCCAAAACAATCACATACATGAAGATATTAAAATAAACTAGTGATTGCAAAGCAGGTTAAGCAGAGATGTAGTGGAAATCAATAACTGCTAATGACTGTATGAATATTATTCTATTCTCACACTGCTACTAAAGTCATACCTGAGACTGGGTAATTTATAAAGAAGTTTAATTGACTCAGAGTTCAGCATGGCTGAGGAGGCCTCAGGAAACTTACAATCATGGCAGAAAGAGAAGCAAACATGTCCTTCACACAGTGCCAGCAAGGAGAAAAGTGAGAGCTGAGTGAAGGGGAAAGCCCCTTATTAAACCATAAGTTCTCATGAGAACTTACAATCATGAGAATAGCATGGAGAAAACCACCTCAAAATTCAATTACCTCCCACCAGGTCCCTCCCACCACACGTGGGGATTATGGGATTACAATTCAAGATGAGGTTTGGGTGGAAATACAAAGCCAAACCATATCATTCCACCCCTGCCACTCCCAAAGTTCATGCTTTCACATTTCAAACCACCATGCCTTTCCAACAGTCCCTCAAAATCTCAACTCATTCCAGCATAAACCTGAAAGTCTAAGTAAGTCCAAATTCTCATCTGAGACAAGAAAAAACCCTTCCACCTATAAGATTGCAAAATCAAAAGCAAGTTTGTTACTTCCTACATACAGTAGGGGTACAGGCATTGGGTAAAAATACCACTGCAAATGGGAGAAATTGACGAAAACAAAGGGGTTACAGGTCCCATGCAAGTCCAAAATCCAATGGGGCAGTCATTAAAACTTAAAGTTTTTAAATGATGTCCTTTGACTCTATGTCTCACATCAAGGGCACACTGATGCCAAAGGGAGGCTCCCATGGCCTTGTGGCTTTGTTGAGTACAGCCCCGCCTCTTGGCTGCTTTCATGAGCTGGCGTTGAGTGTCTGAGGCTTTTCCAGGCACATGGTGCAAGTTGTTGGTGAATCTACCATTCTGTGGTCTGCAGGATGGTGGCCCTCTTCTCACAACTCCAACTCCACTAGGCAGTGCCCCACGGAAGACTCTGTGTGGGGGCTCCAATCTCAGATTTCTTTTTCTCACTGGCCTAACAGAGGTTCTCCATGAGGGCTCCACCTTGGCAGCAAACTTCTGTCTGGGCATCCAGGTCTTTCCATACGTCCTCTAAAAATTAGGTAGAGGTTACCAGAGCTCAGTTTTTGACTTCTGTATAGCTGCAGGCCCAAAACCAAGTGGAAGCTGCCAAGGCTCGGGGCTTGCACCCTCTGAAGTAACAGCCTGAGCTGGAAGAGCTGGGATACAGGGCATCAAGTCCTAAGGCTGAACACGGCAGGGCATCCCTGGATCCAGTCCATGAAACCATTTTTCCCCCTAGGCCTCTAGAACTATAACAGGAGGGTCTGCAGCAAAAGCCTCTGACACTCCCTGGAGACATTTTCATCATTGTCTTGGGTATTAACCTTCAACTCTTCATTACTTATGCAAAGTTCTTTAGCTGGTTTAAATTCTCCCCAGAAAAGGAGCTTCCTTTTATATTTCATCATCAGGCTTCAAATTTTCCAAACTTTCATACTCTGCTTCCTCTTGAATGCTTTGCCACTTAGAAATTTCTTCTGCTAGATACCCTAAATCTTCTCTCTTAAGTTTAAAGTTTCACAGATCTCTAGAGCAGGGGCAAAATGCCACCAGTCTCTGCATAACAAGAGTGATCTTTATTCTAGTTTCCAACAAGTTTCTCATCTCCATCTGAGACTATTTCAGCCTAGACTTCATTGTCCATATCACTATCAGAATTTTGGTTAAAGCCATTTGATAAGTCTCCAGGAAGTTCCAAACTTTCCCACAGTTTCCTGTCTTCTTCTGAGTCCTCTAAACTGTTCCAACCTCTGCCTGTTACACAGTTCCAAAGTTATTTTCACATTTTTGAATATTCATATAGCAGCATGCCACTCTCTTAGTACAAATTTACTTTATTAGTCTGTTTTCACACCACTAATAAAGACATGCCGAGACTTGGTAATTTATAAAGGAAAGAGGTTTAATTGACTCACAGTTCAGCATTGCTGGAGAGGCAGCAGGACACTTACAATCATGATGAAATGGGAAACAAACATGTCCTTCCTCATGTGAAAGCAGAAAGGAGAAGAATGCGAGCCAAACAAATGGGGAAGCCCCTTATGAAACCATTAAATCTCACGAGAATTTCCTCACTATCATGAGAATAGCATAGGGGAAGCCACTGCAATGATTCAATTACCTCCCACCAGGTCCCTCCCACCAAAGGTGGAGATTATGGGATTATAATTCAAGAGAGATTTGGGTGAGGACACAAAGCCAAACCATGTCAGTATGAAATTTATTTTAGAGATGCTGACAATTTTCTAAAATAATATAAAGGTTATGATTGCACATAATTCTTTTAATATTCTATAAGCCATTGAACTGTATACTTTACATTTAGAGTGCATTTTATGGTATGTGAAATGTATCTGAATAATTGTGGTGGAAAAGGCTTGAGGAAAATCATAACATTGATAATGCATTTGATGGCATTCATCCAAGTTCAAACATTTACCAGATGTGTATTTTTAAAAAGCTACTTAATTTTCTTGAGTCTCAGGTTCATTATCTATGAAACACAAATAAGAAGTCCCTAGACATCAATGCAACAAGAAGAGCTAACTATCCTAAATACATATGCACCCAATACAGGAACACCCAAGTTCATAAAGCAAGTTCTTAGAGGCCTACAAGGAGACTTAGACTCCCACACAATACTCGTGGGAGACGTTAACACCCCACTAGTTAATAATAGATCAACAAGACAGAAAATAAACAAGGATATTCAGGATTTGAACTCAGCTCTGGACCAAGCAGAATAGTAGACATCTACAGAACTCTCCACCCCAAATCAATAAAATATGCATTCTTCTCAGCACCATATCGCACTTACTCTAAAACTGACCACATGAATCGGAGGTAAAGCACTCCTCAGCAAATGCAAAAGAACAGAAATCATAACAAACAGTCTTTCAGACCACAGTGCAATATATTTAGAACTTAGGTTTAAGAAACTCATTCAAAACAGCAAAACTACATGGAAATTGAACAACCTGCTCTTAAATGACTACTGGGTAAATAATGAAAATAAGGCAAAAATAAATCACTTCTTTTAAACCAATGAGAACAAACACACACTGTATCACAATCTCTGGGACACAGCTAAAACAGTATTTACAGGGATATTTATAGCACTAAGTGCCCACAGGAGAAAACGGGGAAGATCTAAAATTGAAACCCTAACATCACAGTTAAAATAACTAGAGAAGCCAGAACAAACAAATTTAAAAGCTAGCAGAAGACAAGATATAACTAAGATTGGAGCAGAACTGAAGGAGATGGAGACACGAAAAACCCTTTAAAAAAATCAATGAACCCAGGAGCCGGTTTTTTGAAAAGATTAACAAAATAAACCATTAGCCAGACTAATAAAGAAGAAAAGAGAGAGAAATCAAGTAGAAAAAATTAAAAATGTTAAAGGAGAACTAACCCTTGATCCCACACAACTACAGACTACAATCAGAGAATACTATACACACCTCTACACAAATAAACTAGAAAATCTAAAAGAAATGGATAAATTCATGGACACATAGACCCACCCAAGACTAAACCAGGAAGAAGTCAAATTCCTGAAGAGAACAATAACAAGCTCTGAAACTGAGGCAGTAATTAATAGCCTAATAACCGAGAAAAGCCCAGGACCAGATGGATTCAAAGCTGAATTCTACCAGAGGTACAAAAAGGAGGTGGTATCATTCCTTCTGAAACTACCTCAATCAACAGAGAAAGAGGAATTCCTCCCTAACTCATTTTATGAGACCAGCATCCTACTGATAACAAAACCTGGCAGAGACACAACAACAAAACAAATTTCAAGCCAATATCCCTGATGAACATTGATGCAAAAATCCTCAGTAAAATACTTGCAAACCAAACTCAGCAGCACATCAAAAAGCTTATCCGCCACGATCAAGTCGGCTTCATCCCTGGGATGCAAGGCTGGTTCAACAAATGCAAATGAATAAACGTAATCCATCACATAAACAGAACCAATGACAAAAACCACAAGATTATCTCAATAGATGCAGAAAACACCTTCGATAAAATTCAACATCATTTCATGCTAAAAACTCTCAATAATGTAGGTATTGATGCAACATATTTTAAAATAATAAGAGCTATTTATAACAAACCCACAGAAAATATCATAGTGAATGGTCAAAAGCTGGAAGCATTCCCTTTGGAAACTGGCACAAGACAAGGATGCCCTTTCTCACCACTTATATTCAACATAGTATTGGAAGTTCTGACCAGGGTAATAAGGTAAGAGAAAGAAATAAAGGGTATTCAGATAGAAAGACAGGAAGTCAAATTGTCTCCGTTTGCAAATGACATGACTGTATATTTAGAAAACCCCATCATCGAGTTAGTTCTCTTTCCCATCTTGCAAGATGGCGGGTGAAAAAGTTGAGAAGCCAGATACTAAAGAGAAGAAACCCGAAGCCAAGAAGGCTGATGCTGGTGGCAAGGTGAAAAAGGGTAACCTCAAGGCTAAGAAGCCCAAGAAGGGGAAGCCCCATTGCAGCCGCAACCCTGTCCTTGTCAGAGGAATTGGCAGGTATTCCTGATCTGCCATGTATTCCAGAAAGGCCATGTACAAGAGGAAGTACTCAGCCGCTACCATATGACCCAGCCATCCCACTACTGGGTATATACCCAAAGGATTATAAATTATTCTACTACAAAGACACATGCACACGTATGTTTATTGCGGCACGATTCACAATAGCAAAGACTTGGAATCAACCCAAATGTCCATCTGTGACAGACTGGATTAAGAAAATGTGGCACATATACACCATGGAATACTATGCAGCCATAAAAAAGGATGAGTTTGCGTCCTTTGTAGGGACATGGATGCAGCTGGAAACCATCATTCTTAGCAAACTATCACAAGAACAGAAAACCAAACACCGCATGTTCTCACTCATAGGTGGGAACTGAACAATGAGATCACTTGGACTCGGGAAGGGGAACATCACACACTGGGGCCTATCATGGGGAGGGGGGAGGGGGGAGGGATTGCATTGGGGAGTTATACATGATATAAATGATGAATTGATGGGTGCTGACGAGTTGATGGGTGCAGCACACCAACATGGCACAAGTATACATATGTAACAAACCTGCACTTTATGCACATGTACCCTAGAACTTGAAGTATAATAAAAATAAATAAATAAATAAATAAATAAATAAATAAATAAATAAATAAATACAAAAAAACAAACAAAAAAAACGAAAAAAAAAAGAAAAAGAAGGAGAAGGTTCTTGCAACTCTTACAAAACCAGTTGGTGGTGACAAGAACGGCGGTACCCGGGTGGTTAAACTTCGCAAAATGCCTAGATATTATCCTATTGAAGATGTGCCTCGAAAGCTGTTGAGCCACGGCAAAAAACCCTTCAGTCAGCACGTGAGAAAACTGCGAGCCAGCATTACCCCTGGGACCATTCTGATCATCCTCACTGGACGCCACAGGGGCAAGCGGGTGGTTTTCTTGAAGCAGCTGGCTAGTGGCTTGTTACTTGTGACTGGACCTCTGGTCCTCAATCGAGTTCCTCTACGAAGAACACACCAGAAATTTGTCATTGCCACCTCAACCAAAATTGGTATCAGCAATGTCAAAATCCCAAAACATCTTACTGATGCTTACTTCAAGAAGAAGAAGTTGCGGAAGCCCAGACACCAGGAAGGTGAGATCTTCGACACAGAGAAAGAGAAATACGAGATTACAGAGCAGCGCAAGATTGATCAGAAAGCTGTGGACTCACAAATTCTACCAAAAATCAAAGCTGTTCCTCAGCTCCAGGGCTACCTGCGATCTGTTTTTGCCCTGACGAATGGAATTTATCCTCACAAATTGGTGTTCTAAATGTCTTAAGAACCTCATTAAATAGCTAACTACAAAAAAAAAAAAAAGAAGAAAAAAAGAAAACCCCATCATCTCAGCCCAAAATCTTCTTTAGCTGCTAAGCAACTTCAGCAAAGTCGCAGAATACAAAATCAGTGTGCAAAAATCAAAAGCATTCCTATACACCAATAATCAGCAAACAGCCAAATCATGAGTGAACTCCCATTCATAATTGCTACAAAAATAATAAAATACCTAGGAGTACAACTTACAAGGGATGTGAAGGAACTCTTCAAGGAGAACTACAAACCACTGCTCAAGGAAATAAGAGAGGACACAAACAAATGGAAAAACATTCCATGTTCATCGATAGGAAGAATCAGTATTGTGAAATGGCCATACTGCCCAAAGTAATGTATACATTCAATGCTGTCCCCAGCAAGCTACCACTGACTTTCTTCACAGCATCAGAAAAAAACTATTTTAAACTTCATATGGGACCAAAAAAGTGCCCACACCCCAGACAATCCAAAGCCAAAAGAACAAAGCTGGAGGCATCAGGCTACCTGATTTCAAACTATGCTGCAAGAGTACAGTAAACAAAACAGCATTGTACTGGTACCAAAACAGATATATAGACCAATGGAACAGAACAGAGGCCTCGGAAGTAATGCCACACATCTACAACCATCTGATCTTTGACAAATCTGACAAAAACAAGCAATGGGGTAATAATTCCCTGTGTAATAAATGGTGTTTGGAGAACTGGCTAGTCATAGGCGGAAAACTGAAACTGGACTCCTTTCTTACACCTTATACATAAATTAACTCAGGTGGATTAAAGACTTAAATGTAAGACCTAAAATCATAAAAACTCTAGAAGAAAACCTAGGAAATACCACTCAGGACATAGGTACGGGCAAAGACTTCACGACTAAAACACCAAAATCAATGGCAACAAAAGCCAAAATAGACAAATGGGATCTAATTAAACTAAACAGCTTCTGCACAGCAAAAGAAACTATCATCAGAGTGAACAGGCAGCCTACAGAATGGGAGAAAAATTTTGCAATCTATTCATCTGGCCAAGGGCTAATATCCAGAATCTGCAAGGGACTTAAAAAAATTTATAAGAAAAAAACAAACAACCCTATCAAAAAGTGGGCAAAGGATATAAACTAAAGAGCTTCTGCATGGCAAAAAAAGCTATCATCAGAGGGAACAGGCAACCTACAGAATGGGAGAAAATTTTTGCAATCTATCCATCTGACAAAGGGCTAATATCCAGAATATACAAAGAACTTAAACAAGTTTTCAAGAAAAAAACACACAACCCTATCAAAAAGTGGGCTAAGAATATGAACAGACACTTATCAAAAGAAGACATTTATGCAGGCAGCAAATATATGAAGAAAAAAGCTCATCATCACTGGTAATTAGAGAAATGCAAATCAAAACCAACATGAGATACCATCTCATGCCCGTTAGAATGGCAATCATTAAAAAGTCAGGAAACAACAGATGCTGGTGAGGATGTGAAGAAATAGGAACACTTTTACACTATTGGTGGGAGTGTAAATTAGTTCAACCATTGTGCAAGACAGCGTGGCGATTACTCAAGGATCTAGAACCAGAAATATCATTTGACCCAGCAATCTCATTACTGGGTATATGCCCAAAGGATTATAAATCATTCTACTATAAAGGCACATGCACATGTATGCTTATTGCAGCACTATTCACAATAGCAAAGACCTGGAACCAACTCAAATGCCCATCAATAATTAGAAAATGTGGCACATCTATCATGTAATAGTATGAAGCCATATTAAAAGGATGAGTTCATGTCCTTTGCAGTGACATGGTTGAAGCCAGAAACCATCATTCTCAGCAAACTAACAAAAAAAGAACAGAAAACCAAACACCACATGTTCTCACTCAGAAGCAGGAGTTGAACAATGAGAACACCTGGGCACAGGGAGGGAAACATCACACACTGGGGCCTGTCAGGGGGTGGGGGTTAAGGGAGGGATAGCACTAGGAGAAATACCTAATGTAGATGACGGGTTGATGGATGCAGCAAATCATCATGGCACGTGTATACGAATGTAACAAACCTGCACATTCTGCACATGTATCCAAGAACTTAAAGTACAATAAAAAAAAAAAAAAAAGAAAGAACCTAGAGTTGTGACAATTAAACAAGGTGATGCATGTAAAGAACTAAGTATAATGACAGGCACATAGTAAATTCTCAGTAAATAATAGTTATCATTTTCAAGTTTCAATAACTTTGTACTAGTCCTAGCTCTTGAATACCCCAATGTTTTCCCAGTTTTTCCACAATAATCTCAAACAAGCAACATCACTTCTCCAATTCTTGTCAAGGTTTGTTGTTAGATAAACAGATGAGCAGTTATTCTAGTCATTTTGTTTGTTTGCCTGCCTGCCTGCTTGCCTTCCTGATTTTTGGTGATGGGAGTGAGAGTTGATACATTAGCAAGAAGACTTGCAAAACTAAGAAAAAAACAGGATCCATATCTTCAGATATTATCTAGAGTGTGCTTCTATTTTCTGTTTTAGGGCCTGAACTAAGGCCTCACAGCCCTCTCAAGCAATACTCAAAGAAGTTTAAGTGAGTTAAAACTACTGTGGGCAATCCTAAACTACCCCTATTTCCTGAATAAAGAACTTCAGTAATGCTTTCCTAATACTGGCATTTCTTTCTGCCCTGTCTCATGCTCCCTGCTGCCTTATTTTTGCTTCTTAGGCTCACCTCCCTAACAAACAACTGACTCTCAAGTCCTTATCTCAGGATCTGTTTTGCTGGGAACTCAAAGCAAGACAAGTAGGGGTCATAGTACTCTACACTGAGTACGTGGCATATCCCTCAGTTATGAGGGAGGAATTTATACAAGGAAGGCAATTGAGATTTTTTTTTAAATGCAGTGAGAGTTTATTTGTCTGCCTGAAACTCACTGAAGTTTCAGGCAGGCAAATAACATATGTGTGTTGGATTCAAATGCTAAGGGAAATAATTGTGAGGGAGTGGAGAGTGTTCAAGGTTTGAACTTTTTCAGTGTCCCAGTTCTGCCATTTATTTATTATGTGATCTATTTCAGTTTCACAGTTTCTTGGCCATCAATTGATAGGAAGTGCAATACCAGAAAAAGGACATTAGATTTGGAGGCAGTAAATGCAGGTTTTAATGAGTTCCAGCTTTGCATTTTCACAGCTGTGAAATCTCAAGAAAGTCCCTTAGCTTTTCCAAGCCTATTTCTTCATTTGTAAAATGAAGAAAGTTACACCTCCCTCAAGAGGCTGTTGAGAATATCAGCTGAAACAAACAAAAAAGTAAACACACTTTGTAATTTCCAAAGTATCATTCAAATGTGATATTTTTAAAATAATTTTGAAGCAAGTAGAATACATCACTCTTAACTGACAGGTAGCTGTGAAGACATTGTTTTTCTGTGTTTTAATTGAGGTACAATAGTGCCAAGTTTCTTGTATTAGACCATTTTATACTTACTGAGAAGTATGTTCTCACACTTTAACAGGGCTGATACCTTAAGCCTTCCAAAAAAATCTGAATATCTACCCCCTTAAACAGCTGTAGAGGATAGAATAGCTCCCATTCCTCTGGCTACCAGCTGGATGGTGTGGGACAGCCTCCATATGACCTTGAGTGCCCACAAATATCCAAGCCTGGAGGTAGCAGTGTTGGTCATAATTTTCACCTAAGAATGCATTGCTAAAAGGTAAGTCTATCAGGAAAATCTCAAATGAAAGGACTTATTCTCAAATCTACTACAAGTTTTCAACATCTGGGTGAGCCATTTATCAGTGAAATAGCAGGCATACAAGCAAGAGACTTGACAAATAAATTTGGGAACATCACACAGCTATGTCTAATCATAATTTAATTATCAATATCAGCCATTGGCATTTCACGGGAATAATATGTAAGAAATTCCACTAATAGGAAACGTTTGTTAGTAATAACTCAAATTCTTTTAAAAATGGTTTCATCAAATCTTAATTATAAAAGTTTATATAAAGCCTTAAATAAAGAAGGAACTCAGATTTAGGGCATCACTGAGGAAGGAGTTGAATAGGAATAAAGACTCAAGAATGTCTCTGTTTGGGTTCAAAATGAAGCCTCAATAGGACTATATAGCAGGTCCATATGTAATCTCTTGACAATCCACTCCTTTCATTCCAGCCAAGTAATGGGTTTCTTGGTGTCCTTCAAATACCTTTTCACCTTACTGTCATGTAAAAGCAGATAATTATGCCTTGTTTTTTAAACTTTTATTTTAAGTTCAGGGGTACAAGTGCAAGTTTGTTACATAGGCAAAGTTGTGTCATGGCAGTTTGTTGTACAGATTATTTCATCACCCAGGTACTAAGCCTATTACCCATTAGTTATATTTTCCTGATTCTCTCTCTGCTCCCACTCTCCACCCTCTGAAACCTCCCCAGTGTGCATTGTTCCCCTCTATGTGCCCATGCGTTCTCATCATTGAGCTCCCACTTGTAAGTGAGAACATGTGGTATTTGGTTTTCTGTTCCTGTGCTGGTTTGCTAAGGATAATGGCTTCCACTCCATCCATGTCCCTGACAAAACAACAACAACAACAACAACAACAACAACAAAAAAAAAAAAAAAACCGTGATCTCATTATTTCTTATGGCATTCTTAGGCTTTCTTCTCATTTTAAGAACCTTGGAAGAAATACATGCTGCCACTATGATCGGCCAGAAATATAGAAACCCTTGATAATCTGCCTTTGTTATTCCCACCCCTACCAACCATAATCTCAGCATGGTTGTAGCACTAAAATCATAAGTAGGTTTTTTTTTCCATCAAATGCTACTGACCCAAAATAGGGAAAAAACTATTCAAAGGTCAACACATAAGTTAAAACCATCTTTACTAACTCAAATTTTTTGAAGACTGAGCAGAGTTTCAGGTCCTCTGATTTTTAAGTTCAGAAAATAAAACAAAATTGTCTTAAAATAAGTAAAATATATACACATATACATACATATACTTACACATTTATTTTTTATTTAAAGAGAAAGAGAGATACTTACTGAGTATTATTATTTGAGCATCAGAATTTGGGGGTAGGCATATGATAAAAAATTGAAATAATAAAACAAAGGACAGAGACAAGCATTCATTTCTCCCATCCTGGAACACATAACCACATCACTAAATTCTGTGCTTCATCAGAAAGCCTCCCTACTCCCACTTCTACTCCCATCCTAGGTTCCTAGAAATTTTGACCCACCCTCTCCCCTGAGCCTTACAAATTGTGCACTTCCCTGTTCTCTGAATTTGGACTATTTTTCAAGTATTTAAAAGATGCCTTCTCTCCATGCAATAGTCTCTATAATTTGGCCAGGTAGTTATGCTCCGGTTGCTTGTTTTATTTTTATTTTTCAAATCCCTGATACTTTTGATCTCCAGCCACATATATCCTGGGTTTTAGATAGTTTCCAGCCTTTTTCTCAGTTATTAAATTTTAAAATTCTACCGTCCAGGTTGTTTATCTACTCAATGTCTGCATTTTGTCAATGTTTCATTTCCAAAATCAGAAAAACTATCCAATGGATTTCTTTAGTTTTTCATCTCCCTATATAATGGTGAATTTTCTGGAATTTCAAAGTTGAAAGGAATTATGAAGGTCATCAAGTCTACCTCATTTGTTAGAACTTTAAGCTTCCCCAACTCACAACCCTTCTACGCAGACTGTGGACCCTCTGGCTATTTAAAAAATTTTTCCTTAGATTTTTCTGATATCTTTCTTGATGCAGTTTTCTCCATGAGACCACACAGAACAAAATTGTCACTGCTTCCCTGTGACAATCCTTCAGCTCTCTGAATAAAGCTACCTTATCCCCTACCTCACAGAAACCCCAAGCCATTTCCAGATTAAACAAACCCAATTCCTTTTACAATTGGTATATGCCATATTTTCAAAGTCATATAACAGATATTCTTGTTTTCATCAAAATAATTTTATTATCATTATTAATATTGCATAGTTTCTGTCTACAAGGAGAAAAGACTTTCGTCTTGGAATACTGTGTTTACCTTATGGGCATTTAGAATATAACTACTGAATATGCTTAAATTTATGCTAATGTTTTAGTTTGTATCATAAAAGAGTTCAATAATTGGACAAAAAGCTACTGAATAACATGCTTAAATGTCAGGGAAGCCTTTCCTGATCTCCTCTCCCTGCCAAGTAAGCTAGATAACCTTCAGTTTTTCCTCTATGGCATTTTAATCACTGTAACTTATTTTTGAAATTAGCTGTTTAATTGCATCTCCCTCAAAAGACTATAAGCTCTAAGAAAGCAAAGAGTAAAGAATAAAGTTTGCAATCTCAAGTTCAGTGCCTGGCACATAATGGAGCTCTTTAAAATATTTGTTGATAGAACACATGAATCAAAGAATTTTGTTACAATCTTAGAACTAAAAGATACTTAAAACCTTTATTTTTCAGATAGGTAAACCGAGGCCAAGGAGGTCAAGGGGTTTACCCAAGGTTACATAGCTGTTTGGTGAGAGAACTATAATTTTACATTTTGACCACCGTCCTAATCCACTGATGTCCTATGATTTTAGGATATTCTAATATGGTTAACACAAGGGCTCTAACTATGCTGGTGGCCAAATTGGATAATTCTCTATCCATTGATTTCCTCATTATCAAGCTAAAGCAATCTACACATAAAACTACGTTTTTAAATATAGAGCATAAAATTGTTACACTACATTACTGCTGGTTTGAATTGAGAATTCACAATACTCAGATTAACTGTTATCCTGTTCATTATGGGAGCTTCATAAATATTAAAGAAAAAATAGGACAACTCAAGATTTTTGGCTGAGAGGAGGCTCAACTGTTTCTTTCCTCAGGTTTTGTCACTTTAGACCTGCTCTGTCCAACACACTAGCTACTAACTACATCTTGTTAGCCTAAATTGGGATGTGCTATAAGTGTAAAATAAACACCAGATTTCGAAGACTTGATGCAAAAAGGATGTAAAGTATTTATTTAATCAAAATTTTATATTGATTATGTGATGAAACACTAATACTTTGATATACTAGGTTAAATAAAGTCTATTAAAATTAATACTGCTTCTTATTTGTATGAATTTTAGGGGTACAAGGGTCATTTTGTAACATGGACATATCGCCTAGTGGTTTAGTCTGGGCTTTTACTGTAACCATCTACCCAAATAATGTACATTGTAGCCATTAAGTAATTTTTTATTCCTCAATCCCCTCCCAGCATCCCACCCTGAGTCTCCAAATTTTTAAAAAATACTTTTTACAGGATTATTAGAAAAAAATTAAATTATATATGTGACATGCATTCACGATTTAAAACTCTCAGATAGTTAGAAATAGAGGCAAACTTCCTAAACTTGATAAAGAACATGTACAAAAAAACCTACAGCTAACACCATACTTAATGGTGAAAGGCTGAGTGTTTTTCTGATAATATAAGGAACAGGCAACAACATCAGTCTTACCACTCTTATTTAACATAATACTAATGTTAAAGCCAGTGCAGTAAGCAAGGAAAACAAATATGAGGCATATGAATTGAAAGGGAAAAAATAAAACTGGGAAGGCAGAGCAAGATAGCTGAATAGACACCTTCACCAATTGTCCCTCTTACAGGAACATCAATTTACACAAATTTTGCATTAAAAGAATCTTCATGAGAACCAAAAATCAGATAAGCAATTACAGCACCTGGTTTAACTTCATATCACTGAAAGAGGCACTGAAGATGGTAAAAAAATACAGTCTTGAATTTCTGACAGTTCCCCATCCCCATCTCCTGCCAGTGGCCATGTGGCAAAGAAAATCTGTGTGCTTGGGGGAGGAAAATTGTGGCAACTGTGAGACCCTGCATTGAACTCAGTGTGGCCCTGTTCACAGCAGAAAGCAAAAACAGGCTAAACTCAGCCAATGTTTGAACTCAGAAGGAGCATTTACACCAACCCCAACCAGAGGGGAATTGTGCATCCCAGCAGTGAGAACTTGAAATTCAGCAAGCCTTACCACCATGGGCTAAAGGGTTCTGGGGCCCTAAATATATTTGAAAGTCCATCTGAGCTGCAAAGACTGCAATTCCTGGGCAATTCCTACTGCTGTTCTGGGCTCAGAGCCAGTGGACATGGAAAACCAGCCAGGGCAACAAAGGAAGTACTTGAACCACACCTCCCTCAACACCAGGCAGTGCAGCTTGAAGCAACAAAAGTGACTCCTTTCTTCTGCTTGAGGAGACGAGAGGAAAGAGTAAAGAGAACTTTTTCTTGCACCTTGGATACCAGCTCAGAAACAGTAGGATAGGGCACCTGACAGAGTCATAAATCCCTGAGTCCAGGCCCTAGCTGCCAAACAACAATTCTAGGCACACTCTGGGCCAGAAAGGAACTCACCACCTTGAAGAGAAAGGCTCAATCCTGGCAAGATATATCACTGGCTGACTAACAAGCCCTTGGTCCCAGAAGAACCACTAGAAATACACAAGTCGTAAGTTACGGGCCATTGATAAGACACTGGGACATGTTGGCTTCAGGTACCAGCTCTGCCACAGTAGGGTACAGCACCAAGTAGGCTCTTGGGGTCCTTGATTCTAGGTCTTGGCTCTTGGATGGCATTTGTGGACCTACCCTGGGCCAGAAGGGAGCCCACTGTCCTGAAGGGTGAGTCCCAGGCCTGGTAACATTCACCACAAGCTGACTGAAGAAGAACCCTTGGTGTTAAGTGAATATTGGCAGTAACACAGCAATAGCCCCCATGGGTCTGTGGTGGTGGTGGCCATGAGGAGAGGTTTCTTTGCCTGTTAAAAGGGGACAAAAAAAGGGAGGAGGAAAAAGTACAAATGACTTTTTCTCATAATTTGAGCACCAGCTTAACTGCAATAGAACAGGGCAACAGGTAGATTTCTAAAATTTTAGACTTCAACCCCTGGCTCCTAGACAGCATCACTGATCAGCCTAGGGCCTGGGGAAACTTGCAGCCATAAAGGGAAGGGCACAAGCCTGGCTGGCTTCACCATCTGCTGATTGTAGAGCCCTAGAGCCTTGAGCAAATATAGGTGGTAGCCAGGTACTGGTTACACTGGACCTTGTGCGAGACCCAATGATATGCCTATACAAGACCAACAAGGTGGTACCTCTGCAGTTTGCAAGAATCACAGTGTTCCTGAGCTTTGGATGCCCTCTAATGCAGGTGCAGCTTAGACCACAACACAAAAGTCCCTTTGAATACCTGGAAAATCTTGCCAAGAAGGACAGGTACAAATAAGCCTAGAGTATGAAGATCACAATAAATACCTAACTTTTCAATACTCACACAGACAAAAATTCACAAGCATCAAGACCATCCAGGAAAACATGATATCAACAAATGAAATAAATAAGGCACCAAGGACCAATCCTGGAAAAAGAGAGATATGTGATCTCTCAGACAGAGAATTCAAAATAGAAATTTTAAGGAAACTCAAAAAATGTAAGATAACAAGAAGGAATTCAAGAATAATAGCAGATAAATTTAACAGCAAGATTGAAATAATTAAAAATAATAAAGCAGAAATTCTGCCATTGAAAAATGCAATTGGCATACTGAAGACTGTGTCAGAGTTCTTCAATAGCAGAACTGATCAAGCAGAAGAAGCAGTTGGTGAGTTTGAAGACAAGCTATTTGAAAAACAGAAAGTCAGAGGAGATAAAAGAAAACAAATAAAAACAATAAAGGACACTTATAATATCTAAAATGGCTTCGACAAAGCAAACCCAAACCACAAAAATGGCCTCGACAAAGCAAACCCAAGAGGAGGTAAAAAATGACTTAGGAGTAGAGAGATTATTCAAAGGGATAATCACAGTGAACTTCCAAAACCTAGGGAAAGGTATCAATATTCAAGTACAAGAAAGTTGTAGAACGCCAAGTGGATTTAACTCAAAGAAGACTACCTCAAGGCATTTAATAATCAGGTTCCCAAAGATCAAGTATAAAGAAAGAATTCTAAAAGCAAGAGAAAATAAATAACACAATGGAGCTCCAATACATCTCACAGCCAACTTTTCAGTGAAAATCTTACAAGCAAGGAGAGAGTGGCATGAGATAAAGTGCTGAAGGGGGAAAAAAAGCTATTACCCTAGAAAAGTATATCTGGTGTAAACATCCTTCAAACATGAAGGAGAAATACGTTCTCAGGCAAACAAAAGGTGAAGGATTTCACAAACACCAGACCTTTCCTACAACAAATGCTACAGGGAGTTTTTCAGTATGAAAGAAAAAGACGTTAATGAGAAACAACAAATCATCTGAAAGTATAAAACTCACTGATAATATTAAGTATCACAAAAAAACCCAGAATATTATAAGGTTGTAATTGAGGTGGGTAAACTATTCTTATCGAAAGTCAAAAAACTAAAAAATGAACCAATGAAAAATAATAACAACAACGTTTCAAGACATAGACAGTATGACAATACAATAAGATATAAATAAAAACAACAAATAGCAAGGAAGAAACTTAATGTGTAGAGCTTTTATTAGTTTTCTTTTGCCTTGTTCATTTATACAATCACTGTAAAGTTGTTTTCAGTTTAAAATCAGAGATTACAAGATAGTATTTGCAAGCCTCATGGTAACCTCAAATCAAAAAATACATAAAAGATACACAAAAAATGAAAAGCAAGAAATTAAATCATACCACCAGAGATCACCTTTATTAAAGGGAAGCAGTAAGGGAGAGAATACCACAAAACGAACAGAAGACAACAAAAATCCAGGAATAAGTTCATACTTATCCCTTATAATGTTGAAAGTAAATGGACTAAACTCTCCAATAATAAGTTTTAGAGTGGCTGAATAGATAAGATAAGCAAGATCCAATGATCTTTTGCTTACAAGAAACACATGACATCTATAAAGATGTACACAGATGAAAACAAGGAGATGGAAAAAGATATTTTATGTCAACGGAAACCAAACAAGAGGTGGGATAGCTATACTTATATTAGGCAAAATAGGTTGCAAGACAAAAACTATAAGAAGAGACAAAAAGGTCACTATATGATGATAAACGGGTCAATTCAGCAAGAGAATATAATTGTAAACATATATGCACCCAATACTGGAGCATCTAGATATATAAAGCAAATATTATTAGAGCAAAAGAGAGAGACGCACTGCAGTACACTAATAGCTGGACACTTCAACACCCCACTTTCAGCATTGGGTAGATCTTCCAGATAGAAAATCTACAAATATCACACTTCATCTGCACTATAGACTAAATGGACCTAACAGATATTTAGAGAACATTTCATCCACTGACTGCAGAATACACATTATTTTTCTTAACTTATGATTAATTCTCAAAAACACTGTGTATTAATTCACAAAATTAGTTTTAAAACATTCAAAAAATTGTAAATGTTATCAAGCATCTTCTCTGACCACAGTGGAATAAAACAAGATATCAATACAAAGACAAATTTTGGAAACTATACAATCACATGGAAATCAATCAATATATACGTAAATAACCAGTGGGTCAGTAAAGAAATTAAGAAATAAATTAAAAAATTTCCTGAAACAAATGATAATAAAAACACAAAATACCAAAACCCATGCGATACAGAAAAAGCAGTACTAAGAGGAAAGTTTTTAGCTCTAAGTGCCTACATCAAAAAAGAAAAAAAGAACATTTAAATATACAACATAATGATGTATCTTAAAGAACCAGAAAAGCAAGAGCAAAGCAAATCCAAATTAATAGAAGAAAATAATAAAGATCAAGCAGAAATACGTAAAATTGAAATGAAGGAAACGATACAAAAGATCAATAAAAGGAAGAGTTTGGTCTTTTTGGAAAGATTAACAAACCTGACAAGCCATTAGCCAGACAATAAAAAAGAGAGAGAGAGAGAGAGAGAGAAGACACAAATAAATAAAATCAGAGATAAAAAAGGAGACATTACAACTGATACTAAGAATTTCCATGTAGTGGCTACTATGAGCAACTACATGCCAATAGATTGGAAAACCTAGAACTGGATAAATTCCTAGACACATAAAACCTAACAAGATTGAACCATGAAGAAATCCAAAATTTGAACAGATCAATAACAAGTAATAAGATGGAAGCCATAATAAAATCTCTCTGAGCAAAGAAAAGCCAAGGACCTGATGGCTTCACTGCTGAATCCTACCAAATATTTACATAACAATTCTACTCAAACTATTCTAAAAAATAGAGGTAGAGGGAATACTACCAAACTCATCCAAAGACACCAATATTACCCTGATACCAAAACCAGAAAAAGACACACACGTGCACACATAAAAAAAAAAAAAGGCCGGGCGCGGTGGCTCAAGCCTGTAATCCCAGCACTTTGGGAGGCCGAGACGGGCGGATCACGAGGTCAGAAGATCGAGACCATCCTGGCTAACACGGTGAAACCCCGTCTCTACTAAAAAATACAAAAAACTAGCCGGGCGAGGTGGCGGGCGCCTGTAGTCCCAGCTACTGGGGAGGCTGAGGCAGGAGAATGGAGTAAACCCGGAAGGCGGAGCTTGCAGTGAGCTGAGATCCGGCCACTGCACTCCAGCCTGGGCGACAGAGCGAGACTCCGTCTCAAAAAAAAAAAAAAAAAAAAAAACTATTGGCCAATATAACTAATGAATATTGTGGCAAAAATTCTCAACAAAATGCCAGGAAATTAAAATCAACAACACATTAGAAAGATCATTCATCATGACCAAGTGCGATTTATCGCAGAAAGGCAAGGGTGGTTGAACAGACACAAGTCATTCAGTGTAATGCATTATACCAACACAATGGAGAACAAAAACCATACAATCATTTCAATCAGTGCTGAAAAAGCATTTGATAAAATTCAACATAGGTTTATGATAGACGCCATTAAATAACTATGTATAGAAGGAACATGTCACAACATAACAAAAGTTATATACGACAGACCCACAGCTAATACTATACTGAATGGGAAAAAACTGAAAGCCTTTCCTCTAAGATCTGCAACACAACAAAGATGCCTGCTTTCACTGCTGTTATTCAACGTAATACTTGAAGTTTCTTAGCTCAAGTAATCAGACAAGAGAAAGAAATGACAGGCATCTTATCTGAAAAGAAAGAAGTCAAAATATTTTCGTTTGCAAATAATTTGTTCTTATATTTGGAAAACCAAAAATATACCACACAAAAAAAAAAAAAACTATCAGAATCCGTTAACAAATTCCGTAAAATTGCAGGATAAAAATCAACAAACAAAAGTCAGTAGCATTTCTGTATACAAAGTGAGCAGTCTGAAAAATAAATCAAGAAAATTATCACATTTACAGTAGCTACAAATAAAATTAAGTTCCTAGGAATTAACTAACCACAGAAGTGAAAGAGCTCTATAAATAATAAAAACTATAAAATATTGATGCAAAAAAAGATGATACAAAAAATGAAAACGTATTCAACGTTCATGCATTGGAAGAATAAATATTGTTAAAATGCATATACTTTCCAAAACAATTTATTATACATTTCAATCTCTATCAAAATACCAACAATATTCTTTATAGAAATAAAAAATATATAAATTTTTATGGAACCAAAAAAACACCCCAGAATAGCCAAAGCTATTCTGAGCAAAAAGAATAAAACAGAAAAGATCACATTATTAGACTTAAAATTATACTACAGGGCTATAGTAACCAAAACAGCATAATACTGGCATATTTATTTACTAAGTATTTAAAACCTAAGAACTTACTCATATAAGTAAACACCACCTGTTCCCCAATAACTTGTAGATATACAAACATATAAAAAAACTGAAAAAAAGACTGTCAATATTTTTAATAAAACAAGAAAACATTGGAAAAAAAACTCCAGGACATTGGATTAGGTAAAGATTTCTTGAGTCATACCCCACAAGCACAGGCAACAAATGCTAAAATTTACAGATACAATCACATTAAGTTAAAAAGCTTCTGCACAGCAAAGGAAACAATAAACAAAGTGAAGAGACAACCTCCAGAACAGGAGAAAATGTCTGAAAACTACTTATCTGACAAGAGATTAATAGTCAGAATATATAAGAAGCTCAAACAAATCTGTAGGAATAAAAATCTAATAATCCAATTTAAAAATGGGCCAAAGAGCTGAATAGACATTTCTCAAAAGAAGACATACAAATGGCAAACAGGTATATGATAAGGTGCTCAACATCATTCATCATCAGAGAAACTCAAATCAAAACTACAATGAGATATCATCTTACCCCAGTTAAAATGGCTGTTACCCAAAAGAAAAGTAATAACAAATGCTGGTGAGGATGTGGAGAAAAGAGAACCCTTGTATACTGTTGGTGGGAATTTACATTAGAAAAACCACTATGAATAAAAGTTTGGGGGTTATTCAAAATACTAAAAATAGCACTACAATATGACCAGCAATCCTACTGTTAGGTATATACTCAAAAGAAAGGAAATCAGTATATCGAAGAGACATCTGCACTTCCATGTTTATTGCAACACTCTTCCCAATAGCCATGATTTGGAAGCAACCTAAATTTCTATCAACAGATAAATGGGTAATGAAATTATGGTACATATACTCAATGGAGTACTCTTCAGTCATAAAAGAATGAGATACTGTCATTTGCAACAGCATGGATCGGACTGGAGATGGTTATGTTAAGTGAAATATCCCAGGCACAGAAAGAAAACCTTCACATATTCTCACTGATTTGGCGAAGCTAAAAGTTCAAACTACTGAACTCATGAAGATAGAGAGTAGAAAGATGGTTACCAGAGACTGGGAAGTGTAGTGATGATTGTGGAGGGGAAGCAGGGATGGTAAATGTGTACAAAATAGAAAGAATGAATAAGACACAGTATTTGATAGCACAACATGATGATTATAGTCAGTAATAGTTAGTTGTACGTTTAAAAATAACTCGAAGAGTATAATTGGATCGTTTATAACACAAAGGATAAATGCTTGATCAATGGATACCCCGTTTACCCTGATGTGATCATTACACATTGCAGCCTATATCAAAATAATGATACAGGCATGTCAAAATATTCACATGCCCATACATACATACATCTACTACATACCCACAAAAATTTAAAATTTCAAAAACTTAGAAACTTTTTTCAACCCTATAAAAATGAAAAAGAAAACTATCTTTTTTCAGATATAATTGTTTGCATTGGAAATCCCAAGTAATATATTTTAAAATTCTGGCACTAATAAGTGAGTTCAGCAAGGTCACAGAATATAAGACTAACAGAAAATATCAATCATGTTTCTTTACACTAACAATGAACATGTGAAAACTAAAATTAAAAACACAAGACCATTTATAGTTACTCCAGAGTAAATGAAGTACTTAGGTATAGCCTTGAGAAAACATGTACTAGATCTGTATGCTGAAAATTTCAAAATGCTGATGAAATAAATTGAAGAAGATGTAAATAAACAGAGTTACACCATGTTCATGAATAGGAAGTTTCACCATAGTAAAGATATCAATTCTTCCCAAATTAATCTACAGGTTTAATGTAATTCCTATAAAAATCCCAGCAAGGTGTTTTAGAAACACAGGCAAGCCCATTCTAAAATTTATAGGAAATGCCACAAGCCCTATAATAGCAAAAACAACATTGACCAAAAAAAAGTAAGAGAAATTACTCTACCTGGTATTAAATGTTACTGTTCACTTACAGTAATTGAGACAATGTGCTATTGCTGGAGAAATAAACATAGGGCCAATGAACAGAATTGAGAATCCAGGGACAGACCCACACAAATATGCTCAACTAAATTTTGACGAAGATGCAAAACCCAATGAATTGGTGCTGCAGCGATTCAAACCCATGGGGGCAGGGGAAATCTTCACATCTTATACAAAAGATAATTTGAAGTGGAACATAGATAGATTTAAACGTAACACATAAAACAACAAAACTTTTAGAAAAAAATTCATAAGGGTAAATTTTCAGAATCTAGAGGTAGGCAATGAGTTCTTACAAAGTTAGAGTTGAAACAAAACCACAACACAGGAAAAAAAAACTTGAGCTGTGCATAGTGGCTCATGCCTGTAATCCCAGCACTTTGGGACACTGAGGCAGGAGGATTGCTTGAGCCCAGGAGTTCAAGAGAGCCTGGGAAACTTAGTGAGATTCTGTTTCCACAAAAAAATAAAATACTATAATTAGCCTGGCATAACTGTGCATGTCTGTAGTCCCAGCTACTCAGGAGGCTAAGGTGGGAGGATTACATGAGCCTGGGAAATCGGGGTCACAGTGAGCCATGATCATGCCACTGCACTCCAGCCTGGGTGACAGAGTGAGACCCTGTTTTGTTTGGACTTTTTGTTTTTTTTTTAAAAAAAGAAAAATTGACAAATTAAATCTCAAAATTAAAAACTTTTACTCTTTGAAAGTCCGTGTGTTAAGACAAGTTACAGACTTGGGGGAAATATTTATAAACAACATATCTGACAAAGAACTAGAATCTAGAATATATAAAGAACCCACAAAAGTCAACTGAAAAAAAAATGCTATTAAAAATCAGCAAAAGACATAAAAATATATTTCATGAAAAAGGGTATACAGATGAAAGATGACAAACACATGAAATTTGTTCAATGTAATTAGCCATGATGTACATAAAATTAAAATTACACCTATCCTATAAGAGTTGCTAAAATAAAAAATAGTGACAACATCAAATACTGGCAAGGATGCAGAGCAACCAGATCACTCATACACTGATGGTAGGAATGTAAAATAGTACAGCCATTCTGGAAAACAGTTTTTCAGTTAACTTTAAAATTCAACATGTGTTCATCATATGACCCAGCAACTACATTTATTCCAGATAAATAATAGGTTATGCTCATGGCCATTTTATTTGTAAAAGCCAAAAGATGAGAACAAATTATATGCCCTTCAGTGGGTGAATAGTTAAATTGTGATACACCAACACCATAAAGTATCACTCTGCAACAGAATGG
The DNA here is from genome assembly GCF_007565055.1 of Rhinopithecus roxellana. Classification (NCBI taxonomy): domain Eukaryota; kingdom Metazoa; phylum Chordata; class Mammalia; order Primates; family Cercopithecidae; genus Rhinopithecus; species Rhinopithecus roxellana. The sequence goes on from NC_044555.1 coordinate 154,068,387, forward strand.
TATAAACTATTGAAACATGCAATAACTTAATCTACAGAGAATTATGCTTTTTTAAAGTCTTTCCTTAAATGTCACAAACTATGTGATTTCATTCATATAACATTCTTGAAATGACAAAGTTGTAGAGATAGCAAAGGTATCAGTGTTTGTTAGGGGGTGGAGGTGGGTGGGTGGGAGGTAAGTAGGTATGACTGCAAAAGTGCAACACAAGGAATCTTTGTGGTGATGGAACTGTTCGGTATCTTGACTGTTGAATATATAAACCTATATGTGTAATAAAATTCTATATAGCTAAATACACACACACAAAACAGTACAAGTTAAACTTAGTAGAGGTAAGAGTCTTCCCGCTTAACAGACAAGGATATAGACTCAAATTACTTGACATTAAACGACTTGTCCAAGGTCACCTCAGCAGTAATTGATGGAATCAGAACTTGAATCCAGGTCTACTGACTCCAAGCATACCACAAAATCACCTAACCTCAAGTGAAACATTATTCCTCGTCCTGTTTCTTTTTTTTTTTTTTCTTTTTTTTTTTTTTTTTTTTTTTGAGACGGAGTCTCGCTCTGTCGCCCAGGCTGGAGTGCAGTGGCCGGATCTCAGCTCACTGCAAGCTCCGCCTCCCGGGTTTACGCCATTCTCCTGCCTCAGCCTCCCCAGTAGCTGGGACTACAGGCACCCGCCACCTCGCCCGGCTAGTTTTTTGTATTTTTTAGTGGAGACGGGGTTTCACCGTGTTAGCCAGGATGGTCTCGATCTCCTGACCTCGTGATCCGCCCGTCTCGGCCTCCCAAAGTGCTGGGATTACAGGCTTGAGCCACCGCGCCCGGCCCGTCCTGTTTCTTTCTCTTTTTTAGGGGCAGGGAGGGGAGCAGACAGAGTTTCGCTCTTGTCGCCCAGGTCTTGGCTCACCGCAACCTCTGCCTCCTGGGTTCAAGTGATTCTACCGCCTCAGCCTCCTGAGTAGTTGAGATTATAGTTGTCCGCCACCACACTCAACTAATTTTTGTATTTTTAGTAGAGACGGGGTTTTGCCATGTTAGCCATGCTCGTCTTGAACTCCTGACCTCAGGAGATTCACCCACTTTGGCCTCCCAAAGTGCTGGGATTATAGGCGTGAGCCAGGACGCTCCGGTCCCTCTTCCTGTTTCTAATCTCTATGACTAGCTACCTAGTTCCCCACGCTATTTCCTCAACCCTTCCCCTTTTCTCTTTTACCAAATTCCTCATCTCCAATCTTATCACATTTCCATTTAAAGCAACCATCAACAACTCTCCCTCAGGCTCTGTCGTATTTAACTTTATGTCTAGATTCTTTTTGTAGTCCCTTTTGGATTTGATTTTGGATGTTTTCCTGAGTTCTTATTTAGAACTTCCAGAGATATTTCCTCTAGTCTGTTTCTCCCAATTTGTTTCTTTAGGGGAAAGAAAAAAAGAAAAAAGAAAAAAAAAAAAAAAAAACACGATGACAGTTTGACCCATTCAAGATAAAGCCTGAACAACTTAGCATGGCAAATAAGGCTTTCTCATGATCTAGTTCCCAGGCATAACTGACAGCTTAGTAACTTTGGGCAAGTTGCCCAGCCTCCCGAATTCTCATTTTCTACCTCTGTGCAACTGGGATAATAGTAATAGTATTGTTTCAAGGTTTAAATAATGTAAATAAAGCATTTATCTACATCTGGTACTTGTGAGTGCTCAGTAAATATTAACTACTACTACTTACTACTACTAACTACTACTACTACTTACTACTAGTAGTAGTTTCTAATAGTAAGTAGTAGTAGTAGTAAGTAGTAGTAGTTAGTAGTAGTAGTATTTTCTCCAGTCATTGCTCACCCACCCTTCTACAAGGCACTCTATGCTTCCAGCCTTTCCTCCAATAAGATATACTCTCATGTGTATCCATTCCCTTGTACATTTGCACACACTCTCTCCTCTCCCTGAATTTGAAAGGTGAAGGATCCTCATCTTTACCTAGCCAAATTCTAAGAGATCCTTCTAGGCTCATATCAAGTGCAACTTTCTCTGGGACACCTTCTTGGTCCTCCCACCTCCTAGATAGAGTTAAATATTCTCTCCTCTACACTAAGAAAGCACCTTATGCATACTCTATCACTTTTTTCACACAATATTTTAAGGATTTATTTCCATGGTAACATTCCCTGTTAGACTGGGCTGTAAACTTGCTGAAGGCCAAACTCATTGATACAAAGTAGAAACTCAATACATATTTCCTAAATTAATAAATGAATTGAGATGCATTGGCAACAAGGGGTAGTAAGTAACAAACACAGTCCTGAGGAAAAACAGAACCACAGTTGTTCACAGTCACAAGTTAGAACAATAGCAGAACTGTCAATATTCAACCAGACTTGTCGGAAAAGTCAGTTAGCATGTGAGCTATCAACAGCCTCCAATAATCAGCCCGAGTTCTTCGGCATGTTGGCAGGGAAATGGAACAATGGTATGCATATGCATACATGTATATCCTTCTGTGCCTGACCATGTGTTGCCTGGGGACAGCAAGTGGGATGTCTCTGATTTGATTTAAAAACTAAATATAGGCCGAGTGCGGTGGCTCACGCCTGTAATCCCAGCACTTTGGGAGGCCGAGGCGGACGGATCACAGGGTCAGGAGATCGAGACCACGGTGAAACCCCGTATCTACTAAAAATACAAAAAATTAGCCGGGCGCGGTGGCGGGCACCTGTAGTCCCAGCTACAGGAGGCTGCTCAGGAGGCTGAGGCGGAGAATGGCGTGAACCCAGGAGGCGGAGCTTGCAGTGAGCCGAGATCGCGCCACTGCACTCCAGCCTGGAGGACACAGCGAGACTCCATCTCAAAACAAAACAAAACAAAAAAACTAAATATATTTTGATAATTATTGGATATGCTCTCTCAACAAAAATAATTGAAAGCCAATTGTACAACTAAGGCTTTTTTTAAAAAAAATGTAGTAGATACATGTTCTTAAATGGAATTTCTGGTGCTCTTTTTCTATCATGTTTCCATTCTGAAGTTGGTCAAATTTTGCTTTGCACAGCTTATCTGTTTAATCTAGTTTGTTCAGATTAGAAAAATTTATGTATTTCAAACATGTCTTCTTTTTCTTTTTTTTTTTTTTAGACGGAGTCTCCCTCTGTCGCCCAGGCTGGAGTGCAATGGCGTGATCTCAGCTCACTGCAACCTCCGCCTCTGAGTTCAAGCAATTCTCCTGCCTCTCAGCCTCCTGAGTAGCTGGGATTACAGGTGCATGGCACCACGTCCAGCTAAGTTTTGTACTTTTAGTAGAGATGGGGGTTTCACCATGTTGGTCAGGCTGGTCTCGAACTCTTGGCCTCGTGATGTCTTGTTTTTCAACGGTGCCATTAATCACTTGGAGCAAATAGTGACTTATTTGGAATATTTAGAAGTGATTATAACCAATTTTAAAAAGAAATTATAGATATAATTTTAAAAATTGCTCTATTACCATTCCTTGCTTGGCTGAACAAAATAGTGTATAAAGACTTCCTTTTTATACAGGTAAAAAATAAAATGCTGATACATTACTTCAGTTTGAAAAATAGTTTTATTTTGTACCAATTCATCTCCAATAGGTTTGCATTATAATACAGTATAACTGTGTACATCATTGATTTTAGACCTTTATTCCTTTCTTAGTGTATGTATTTTGATGCTATTAATTCCCCTTTAAACACTGCTTCAGCCACATCTAACAATTTTTTTATATATTGTATTTTCATTTTCATTTATTTCAAAAGATTTTAATATTTCTTATGATGTCTTTTTTGACTCAGTGTTCAAAAGCAGTCAGGGGTCTTGTTTAATTCCCAAATATTTTTTGGATTTTCCGGATATGCACTTGCTAATTTTTTCCAGTTTAATTCAGAGTACATTATTTGTAGAATTTCACTTCTCTTAAAATGTATTTGTGATATTCCTGTCTGTATTTAAACTTAACTCTAACTTATCTCTAATCTAAAGGGACTAGAATGAAGTCTTCTATTGGTAGACTCCCACTGTGATGAGGGCAACAACTTTGGGCCACCCAAACCTCCTCTATCTACACCTTTTAAGCAGGCAGCTTCCCTGTGCCCCACCCTCAGAAAGTTATGTTTCTGATATAACGTATTAAACTACCTCCAGTGGATTTTGCCTGATCAGGATTCCAAGTGCTTTCTCTACCAGAGCTAACTACATTTCCCCAGAGAATTCCAGGAGATCTAAAGGAATTACCCTAATAGTAGGATAGTAAGTTTGCAGTTCTTTATCCCAAGTGCTGTGTGCAACACTAAAATCAATAGTAGTTAATTTGAATATCTGCTGGTGACACTCCAGGTGGACTTCAACAACAAATATTTATTGATCTCTTACCATGTTCCAGACATTTTCAAATACATTGTCTCATGCCTTTTCTGGAATGTAGTCAAAGCCTGTGTTATTAACTCTATTTTAAAAATGAGGACACAGGCCCAGAGAGTTTAGTTGCCATTCTCAGGACCACATAGCCAGTAAATAACAGTGTTGGGAATTCACAGACTACCATATTTCAAGGTTATTGTTCTACTACATGTAGTACATGGTCTTAATGACATCACAATGACTTAAAAATTACACTGAAGTACCAATTAACTAGCCCTGAGAAAGCTAGGTAAATACTGCTCCCCACAGAGTCCCTGACAGACTGGTGGTTGGTTAGAGAATGAACAGACGTCATAGTCTTTTTCCACTAAGAATCTGTCCAAGAAGTCAACCTGTCTATAAGCCACAATGTTTCTTCTGTTAAACTCATCTTCATGTCTAATGTAGGACAGGGCCCCATGATAGGCCTTTACCCAATAAAAATACTTTTCCTGGCTGCTAGTTAAGGCCTTCAGTAATTTTCTCCATGGTGAAAGTTTTAATTACATATAAGAGATCAGGATTAGAACCCTGATGCCCTGGGCAAAGAAGGGAGTAACTTCAATATACTTTAAAGGAAAATGAAGATTATTAAGGCCTTTTCAAGAGTAGATATGGGAATCTGCTGATAGAAGTATCAAAGATGAGCCCAATCCTTCCAATTATTAAAAAAGAATGTTGATATATCATTGTTGTACATATTTGTAGGGTACATGTAGATATTTTGATAACCATATGCAATCTGTAATGATCAAACCAGGCTAACTGGGATATCCACCAAGTCATATATTTATATTTTCTTTGTGTTGGAAACATCACAATTCTTCTAGCTATTTTGAAACATAAAATAAAGTACTGCTAACTATAATTTCCCTACTCTGTGGTCGAATACTAAAACTTACTTTTCCTATCTAACTATTGTTGTGCCCGTTAACCAACTTCTCTTCATCTCTCCCTACCACCTTCCCTTGCTAACATCTGGTAATCACCATTCTGCTCTCTACCTTCATGGGATCCACTTTTTTAGCTCTCACATGTGAGTGAGAACAGGCAGTATTTGTCTTTCTGTGCCTGGCTTATTTTACTTAACATAATAACCTCCAGTTCCATCCACATTGCTTCAAAAAACAGGATTTTATTCTTTTAATAGCTGAATAGTATTTCATTGTGTATTTATACCACATTTTCTTCATTCTTTCATCCATTGATGGGCATTTAGGTTGATTAATAACTTGACTATTGTGAATAGTGTTAAATATGGGAGAGCAGATCTCTTTGACATACCGATTTCCTTTCCTTTGGATATATATATGCAGCAGCAGGATTGTTGGCTCACATGGTAGTTCTATTTTTAGTTTTTGAAGAAGCTCCATGCTGTTTTCTATAATGGCTGTACTACTTTACTTTCTCACCAACAGTGTAGGAGCATTTCCCTTTCTCTGCATCCCTGTCAGCATTTGTTATTTTTCCTCTTTTTGATAATAGCTATTCTAACTGGAGAGAGATGATACCTCACTGTGGTCTTTATCTGCATTTCCCTAATTATTAGCATGTAAATAATCTGAAGCCCAGAAAAGGGAGAAGAACTACCCAAAACCACACAGTGAGATGAAACTAGAACCCGGGTGATTGACTCTCCATCACATGCAAATATAGGTATTAAGAACCTGGAAGCAGTGTTTGGACAGCAATGAAAGGAAGTGGGTGAGCCAGATGGAGGAAGATTACAAAAAAAATTGGGGGTTACCTACATCATAGTTTAGAGATGGTTTGTTTGGCCTTAAGTAACTGCCAAACTTAAATAAGCTGAATAATAATACCCCTCATTAAAAGGATTGAAAGAGATAATATACTTTGAAGAATGTTTAATAGTTTGGCCCAGAGCTGTTATATAATAAAATATCATTTATAAATGATAATAAAAATTCCTAAATTTTATTATGCATCAAAATCACCTGAAAGTCTTGTTAAAACACAGATTTTATGCCCCAACTACCATTTTTGTGATTTAGAATTTGCATTTCTAATAAGCCCCAGGTGATGCTGATGCTAATGATCCAGTGAACCATGCTTTGAAAACTTTTGAGAGGATGAATCAGTGAAAACCTGGGTGAACCTCCCTTTTAGTTGCTACCCCAAATCTGGAAAAGACAATACATGTATTCTGAAATATAAAACAAACAAAAACAAGTAAACCTATAGCTTTTCAAAAACCCTCCTTTATGGACCTTAAAGGGAGTATAAAAAGGGTTTTTGGATTTGGTAAATTTTAATGATATCTATTTCTCTGAAATGTTAAGATCCTATGAAAACTATTAATATTGTAGGGATTGAGCATTTGCACAACACAAATCCCAAGTAGCCAACCCATTCAGGTAGGTACTAGGTCTGTTAGGCTTTTATTGAAGCCCCTTTGGTGACCCCCCGTAACCACTCCATAACACTGAAATCCCTACATAAGACACTAGACAAAGTCCCAACTGGCCTCAATAAGAGTTGTTACCTAAGGATTAAGTTGCAATAACAGCCATTGCCCTTCTGAGTGCTGAAAAGATCACATCATTAAACTATGTCTAGTGAGGAAAAAAGAGGCTATTCATGGACTCTGAACACATGCTTATGTTTTAGTTCCAACTGCTTATGCATTTGCATCTGTTTGCATTCTTGGAAATTTCATTGCCTTTTCCAGGATTACGGCAACAGACAAATATTGTACTGTGATAATCTTTCTATTGCTCTTCTGAGTCGTATACTCCAGAAACATCCTTGGAACATTTGGGATAACTAATAGTTTTGTGATTATATTTCACAGGAATGAACAATGTAACTGAACAGGTGTGGAGTAATAAAAAAGTGCTGTATGCGTATAGAGGATTTATTTCCCCAAACTGCTTCTGCTAGAGGCTGTGCCTAAATAAGCTAATTCACTTTTCTGACTCATTTCTTAATCTATAAATTAAGGGAGTCACACAAACTCAGAGTGGCTGACCTTACCTTGTGAACCAAAGTGAGCTGTGTAACACCCATAAAAGTGGGAAGAAGTAGAAATAAATAACTCTCATAACAAAAGAAAAAACAGCACAGTACAGACGGATGTAAAATTAAAATCACCCTCTTTACTCCTACCTCTTTTCAACTCCCCAGAAGTAATCAGTGTTAACAGCTCTTTGTGTAGCTTTTTGGACATTTTCTGTACAAATATTAACATACATGTAATCTCTTTTGTATTTCTAAATGATAAATATATAAATGTGTATACAAAACAAGTTTTTTCAGTTTAGACTCTATTTCATGCAATTATTTATTTTTTAGCTTTTTTTTAACTTACAAGTAATTTATTTGTCTTGATGTACCAGTATTCTTTGTAGTTTATCAAAAAAGAATCAAAAGCTTTAGATAATTGAGTGTAGGTGGCAGTTAATGAGTTTACCACCTTTAATTAAATTTAAGAATTTGACTTGCCGTCTGTTTTAGTTAGGATACAGACCCAGCTACTATAACAGAAAAACACACAAACTCAAAAGCTTAACAAGTTTTCAACAACATCAAAGTTTATTCTTCCTCATATACTGGTCAATAGGTGAGCAGTTCAGAGTTGACAGGTTGGTTCTTCCATTCTGAAAACATTACTTTTATCTCTGGGTCTGTTCCAGGTCTTGTCATCTCCTAATCAGCAGAAGGAAAAGAAAGTCAGGGATGCACAGGTATGTTACTTTAAAAAAAAAAAAATCATCCTTACTTTTTGTTTATATTCTTTAGTAGACCCTAGGATAATATTGTAAAGTTATGTATTGCTACGCAGTATGTCTCCAAAACTTACTGACTTAAAGCAATAATGATTTATTATTTCTTATTGTTTTGTGGGGTTGGCTGGGTAGTTCTCTGTTATCTCCTGGGCTCCATCATGTAGCTGCACTCAATTTCTGAGTTGGTTAGTGTCTGTGCTCAGCTGGACCTTTCTTTCTATGTGGTCTTTTTTCCAGTATTTTTCGGTTACGTTGTTTCAGAGCTCCAGGATAATAAATATAACCGCAAGGCCTTATCTTATTTGCCATGTCCTGTTGGTGTAAGCAGGTCACAAAGCAGTCTACATTCAAAATTTGGGGAAATAGACGCCCTTTTTTTGATCGGAAGTACATAAAGTCACATTACAAAGGTGCATGTACAAAAAGAGGTATGATTAATTGGGAGAAATTATTGTAAAAATCGACTATAGCCTGTTTTATCCCCAATGATTCACACTTCTCCCACATGAAAAGCACATTCTCTCTCCTCCAAAGACTCCCCATAGTCTCATCCCAGCATAGTGTCAGGCACTAACTCCCTGATCTTATGATGTACATCAGGTTGGGATGTGGATGTGACTCCTTGGATACAGCTCCTCTTGATCCATAGACCTATGAAGACAGGTTGCATACTTTACCCATCCTCAACATAAAATGGTGAGACAATGGCAGAATAACAATAGACATGTCAACTCCAAACAAATAAAGAAAAAGGTAGAAATGGAAAGCATATAGCAGTCACTAACCCACAGCAATTCCAAATGTCACAAAAGACTTAGTACGACTCCCTTCTCCAAGAACAATGTCTAAGACTAGAAAGTTTCCTTAATTAAGACAGTTCTGTTCCCTGAGACTGGTTGCCTAATCCAATGTTCTTCACAGTTCTGTTTTTTAATACTTTAAAAAATTATTTTATATTCAAGGGGTACATGTGCAGGTTTGTTACATGGGTAAATTGCATGATGCTGAGGTTTGAGTATGATTGATCCTGTAACCCTGGTAGTGAGCATAGTACCCAGTTGATTTTCAACCCTTATCCCCCTCCCCCTTCTAATAGTCCCCAGTGGTCTATGTTGCCATTGTTATGTCCATGTGTTACCAATGTTGAGCTCTCATTTATAAGTGAGAATATGTGGTATTTGGTTTACTGATCCTGCATTAATTCACTTAGGACAAGCCTCCAGTTCCATCCATGTTGCTGCAAAGAACATGATTTCATTTTTTTCTGGCTGTGTAATATTTCATAGTGTATATGTACCACATTTTCTTTCTCCAATTCACCATATATGGGCACCTAATTTGATTCCATGTCTTTATTATTGTCAATAATGCTGCAATGAACATATGAGTGTGTATGTCTATTTAGTAGTATGGTTCATTTTGATTTGGATATATACCCAGTAATGGGAATGCTGAATCAAATAGTAGTTCCAAGTTATTTAAGAAATCTCCAAACTGTCTTCCACAAGAGTTTAACTAATTTATGTTCCCACCAACAGTGTCCAACTGTTCCCTTTCATCCTCAGTCTTATCAGAATCTGTTGTTTTTTGACTTTTCAATTATAGCCATTCCAACTGATGTGAGATGATGTTTCCTTGCGGTTTTGATTTGTATTTCTCTAATGATTAGTGATGTGGAGCATTTTTTATAAGTTTTTTGATAGCTTGTATGTTTTCTTTTGAAAAATGTCTGTTCATATACTTTACCAAGTTTTTAATGGTAAAGTTTTAACTTTACCATGCTGTTTTGGTTACTTTAGCCTTATAGTATAGTTTGAGTCAGCTACTGTGATTCAGCCAGCGTTGTTTAAGTTCCTTATAGATTCTGCGTATTAAACCTTTGTGAGATGCATATTTTTCTAATAGTTCCTCCCATTCTGTAGGATGTTTGCTCACTCTGTTGATAGTTTTATTTACAGTGCAAAAGCTTAGTTTAGTTAGTTGCAGTGCAGAAGCTTAGTTGAGTTAGATCCCATTTGTCAATTTTTGCTTTTATTGCAATTGCTTTGAGCACTTAGTAATAAATTACTTGTCAAGGGTGATGTCGAGAATAGTATTTCCTACATTTTCTTCCAAGTATTTTTATAGCTTGAGGTCTTACATGTAAGTCTTTAATCCATCCTGAGTTAATTATTTTATATGGTGAGAGGTAGGTGTCCAGTTTCTTTCTTCCACATGTGGCTAGCCAGCTACACAGAACCACTTATTTAATTGGGAGTTCTTTCTCCATAGTTTATTTTTGTCAACTTAGTCAAATATTAGATGGATATAAGTGTGTTGCTTTATTTATTCATTCTCTATTCTATTCCCTTGGTCTACGTGCCCATTTTTGTACCAGTACCATGCTGTTTTGGTTACTTTAGCCTTATAGTATAGTTTGAGTCAGCTACTGTGATTCCTCCAGCCTTGTTTATTTTGCATGAGGTTGCTTTGACTATCCAATCTCTTTTCTGCTTCCTATGAACTTTAGAATAGTTTTTTCTAATTCTGTGAAAAATGATATTGGTAGTTTAATAGAAATAGCATTGAATCTGTAGATTGCTTTGGGCAGAAAGGCCATCTTGACAATATTGATTCTTCCAATCCATGGATATTGAATGGGTTTTTTTTTGTTTGTTTGTTTTTCATTTATTTTATTTTTTAATTTTATTTTTCCATAAGTTATTGGGGTACAGATGATATTTGGTTACATGAATAAATTATTTAGTGGAGATTCATGAGAACCTAGTGCACCCATCACTCCATCACTCAAACAGTATACACTGCACCGTATTTGCTGTCTTTTATCCCTCACCCCCTCCCACTCTTCCCTCCAAGTCCCCAAAGTCCATTGTATTATTCTTATGACTTTGCATCCTCATAGCTTAGCTCCCACATATCAGTGAGAACATATGATGTTTGGTTTTCCATTCCTGAGTTATCGCATTTGGAATAATACTCTCTAATCTCATCCAGGTCATTGCAAATGTTGTTCATTCCTTTTCATGACTGAGTAGTATTCCATTTTATATATATACCAGAGTTTCTTTATCTACTCATTGATTGATGGGCATTTGATTTGGTTCCATGGTTGTGCTATTGTGAATTGTGCTGCTGTAAACATGCATGTGCAAGTATCTTTTTCGAATAATGACTTCTTTTCCTCTGGGTAGATACCCTGTAGTGGGATTTCTGGATCAAATGGTAGTTCAACTTTTTGTTCTTTAAGGAATCTCCACACTGTTTTCCATAGCGGTTTTACTAGTTTACATTCCCACCAGCAGTGTAGAAATGTTCCCTGATCGCCGCATCCACACCAACATCTACTGTTTCCTTTGTTTGTGTCCTCTATAATTTATCTTAGCAGTGTCTTGTAGTTCTACTTGTAGAGATCTTTCACCTCCTTTGCTAGGTGTGCTCCTAGGGGAAGGTGTGTGTGTGTGTGTGTGTGTGTGTGTGTGTGTGTGTGTGTGTGAAACTATTGTAAATGGAATAACTTTCTTGATTTGGCTCTGAGCCTGAATGTTATTGGTATATAGAAATAGTACTAAATTTGGTACATTGATTTTGTACCTTGAAATTTTACTAAAGTTGTTTTTCAATTCTGGGAGCCTTTTGTCATAGTGTTCAGGGTTTTCTAGGTATAGAATCAGGTCATCAGTGAAGAGAGATAAATTAATTCCTTCTCCTATTTGAATGCTTTTTATTGGTTTCTCTTGACTAAAAATAAATTTTAAAATTAAGTAAATATTCTTGTATTTTTTCAATATAGCATTGTATATTTTTGCACCTGTGTTAATCTAATATGGGATAAGTCCTTTGAGTAGAATTAAATGTAATATCTTATATTTTAAACTTTTAACAATTATGCTTTAGATGTGTTTTCTATACATACAAAACTTAACTATTTTGCACAAATGTATACTTCATATTCATGCTATTAGATTACCCTTCAAGATACACACACACAAACACACACACACGCATAATGCACACACACATTTTATGTACTTTTATTTTTATTTCAGTTGTCCCACCCACAAAAATCAAGTAAACTACAGGATTAAATTATATTTAAGATCCCATTCAGAGCTACAATTCCACCAGTTTCACATAAGTCTTCTTACTACACAAAGCCTTGGAGCATGCGTGTGTGTGATAATTTTAAAAACACAAGTCAACTTACAATATTTCTATGTTTTATCCATACTTTGGCATGTACTTTATTTATTGTTATGCCTTGATAATGTTCTATTGTATGACTATTCCATACTTTGTTTATCCATTGGTCACTTGTACATCTGGGTTGTTTCCACTTTTTGGATATTACAAATAAGTATGCTAATAAACTTTAGTGCATAAATTGTTATTCAAAAATTTATTTTCAATTATTTTGTGTATGTACCTAAAAGCTAAGGGAAAGATATCAGACACAAAAGGCCGCATAATATATGATTCCATTTATACGAAATAAAGAGAACAAGTAAATCCAAGGAGCAGGTTAATCATTTTTAAGGGCTGGGAGGAGCAAGGAACAGAGATTGACTGCTTAATGGTACAGAGTTTCTTTGTAGAGCAAGGAAATTGTTCTAGAATTAGGTGTGATGATGACACAACACTATAAATTACTAAAATTCACTGAATTGTACAATATAAACACGCTTAAAATGGTGAATTTTGTGCATAAAATTATTTCAAAACAAGTTTAAAAACAAAATTTTGTGGCATAGTATGATGTTACATGAACTATATGAATTTATATTTTTGAGGTAAGATTCACACACAAAATTCAAAATGTAAATCCATACAGTTCATGTAACATTATACTATGCCACATAATTTTGTTTTTAAACTTGTTTTGAAATAATTTTATGTGAATGTTGACAAAATAGCAAAGAGTTTCTATATACCCTTTACTTAGCTTCTCTTATGTTAACATCTTACAAAACCATTGTACAATTATCAAAACCAGTGTACTGTACTATACTACTATTATCTAAAAACTTCATTCAAACTTCACCAGTTTTTCTACTTATCCCCAGTTGCATGTAGTTCTCATGTACCTTTAACATGCTTACGTCTAGGCCGGGCATGGTGGCTCACGCTTGTAATCCCAGCACTCTGGGAGGTCGAGGCGGGCAGATCACCTAAGGTCGGCAGTTCCAGACCAGGCTGACCAACGTGGAGAAACACCATCTCCACGAAAAACACAAAATTAGCTGGGCATGATGGTGCATACCTGTAATCCCAGCTACTCGGGAGGCTGAGGCAGGAGAATTCCTTGAACCTGGGAGGCGGAGGTTGCCGTGAGCTGAGATTGCACCGTTGCACTCCAGCTTGGGCAACAAGAACGTAACTCCATCTCAAATATATATACATACATATATTTACTTAATTCTGTAAGAGCTTTTCTATCTTTGCCTATCTTTTAAGACCATTTTCATGCCTGTCTTTTGACACTTTTGCATTGCTCAGTTATTTATTGAATACCCTTCAGTTTTACTTTGTCTGGTTTTCTCTTGATTAGATTGAAGTTATCATTTTTTAAAAGAATCTCATAAAAGGGATATTATGCTCTCTCACTGCACCAAAAATGTTTGGTGATTCAAAGTGTTTAATTTTGATGAAATCCAATTTATCCATTTTTCCTTTAGTAGCTTGTACGTTCAGTGTTATATCTAAGAATTCATTGCTAAACACATGGTCACAAAGATATGCCTTATGTTTTGTTCTAAGAGTTTTACAAATCTAGCTCTTATATACAGATCTTTAATCAATTTTGAGCTAAATTTTATATATAGGGTAAGGTAGTAGTCCTTTGAATTTGGATAGTCATTTGACTCAGCACCACGTATTGAAAAGACTATCTTTGCCCTTACTGAATGTTCTTGGCTCCCTTGTTGAAAATCAATTGACCATTAATGTATGAATTATATCCTATGTCACTATAGCTTGTCCCTTCTCCACTGGGCCAGGGGGTAACTCAGTGCCCTGAAGTAAGAAAGACAAGCCTGGCTGGATTAAACACCTGTTGAATGAAGAGCACTTGGGCCTCGAGTAAAGATCTGTGGTAGCCAGGCAGTGATTGCTGCAGGCCTTGGGTAAGAACCAGTCTTATACTGGCTTCAGGGCTCATCTGGTAGTATCTCAGTGGTGGTGGCCAATGAGGTGCTTGTATTACCCTTCCCCAAGCTCCAGGAATCTCAGCACAGAGAGAGATTTGTTAGAGGAAAAGTAAGGGAAAAAAAAACAATAATCTCTGCCCAGTAATCCAAATAATTATTCCAGATCTTATCCAAGACCACCATGAAGGTACTCTAAGGGTCTGCAAGGACCACAACATTGCTGGGCTTAGGGCTCCCCCAATGCAGATACAGCTTAGATCACAACACCCAATTACTTTCAAATCTGGAAAGTCTTCTCAGGAAGAATGGCTACAAATAAGCCTAGACTGCAAAGACTATAATAAATGCTTATCTCTTCAATACCCAGACAGTAATGAACATCCACAAACTTCAAGGTCATCAAGAAAAACATGAACTCCCTCACAAAGCAAGCTAAATAAGGCACCAGGGATCAAACTCGAGAAAGACACATGTGTTCTTTCAGACAGAGAATTCAAAATAGCTGTGTTGAGGAAACTCAAATAAATTAAAAATAACACACAAAAGGAATTCAGAATTATAGCAAATAAATTTTAAAAAGAAATTGAAATAATTAAAAACAATCAAGGAGAAATTCTAGAGCTGAAACATGCGATTTACATACTTAAAAACGCACCAGTCTCTCAGCGGGAGAACTGATCAAGCAGCAGAAAGAATTAGTGAGCCTGAAGAGAGGCTATTTGAAAATACAGTCAGAGGAGACAAAAGAAAAAAATAAAAAAAATAAAGTACACCTGCAATCTCTAGAAAATCATCTCAAAGGGGCAAATCTAAGAGTTATTAGCCTTAAAGGAGAGGTAGAGACAAAGATTTGGCTAAAAAATTTATTTAAAGGAATAACAACAAGATAACATCCCACACATAGAAAAAGACATCAATATTCAAGTACAAGAGTATTGTAGAACACCAAGCAGATTTAACTCAAAGAAGACCACCTCAAGGCATTTAATAGTCAAACTCCCAAATGTCAATGATAAAGAATGTATCCAAAAAGCAGAAAGATAAAATAAACAAATAACAAAAAAAGCTCTAATACATGTGGCAGAAGACATATTAGTAGAAACCTTCCAGGCCAGAAGAGAGTGACATGGCATATTTAAAGTGCTGAAGGAAAAAATACTTTTACCATAGAATAGTATATCTGGGGAAAACATCTTTTAAACGTGAAGGAGAGATAAAGACTTTCCCAGACAAACAAAAGCTGAGGGATTTTATCAACATCGGACTTATCATACAACAAATGCTACAGGGAATTCTTCATTTGGAAAGAAAAGGACACTAATGAGCAATACAAAATCATCTGAAGTGGCAAAACTCACTGATAATAATAAGTACACAGAAAAACAGACAATATTATAACACTGTAATTGTGGTATGTAAAGCACTTATATCTCAAGTAGAAAGGTGAATAAATGAACCAATCAAAAATAATAATAACAACTCATCAGCACACATCAACTCATCATTTACATCAGGTATAACTCCCAATGCAATCCCTCCCCCCAACCCCCTCCCCATGATAGGCCCCAGTGTGTGATGTTCCCCTTCCCGAGTCCAAGTGATCTCATTGTTCAATTCCCACCTATGAGTGAGAACATGTGGTGTTTGGTTTTCTGTTCTTGCGATAGTTTGCTGAGAATGATGGTTTCCGGCTACATCCACGTCCCTACAAAGGACACGAACTCATCCTTTTTTATGGCTGCATAGTATTCCATGGTATATATGTGCCACATTTTCTTAATCCAGTCTGTCACTGATGGACATTTGGGTTGATTCCAAGTCTTTGCTATTGTGAATAGTGCCGCAATAAACATATGTGTGCATGTGTCTTTATAGCAGCATGATTTATAATTCTTTGGGTATATACCCAGTAATGGGATGGCTGGGTCATATGGTACTTCTAGTGCTAATGAGTTGATGGGTGCAGCACACCAACATGGCACAAGTATACATATGTAACAAAACTGCACGTTATGCACATGTACCCTAGAACTTAAAGTATAATAATAATAAACTAAAATAAAATAAAAACATAAAAGAAACCAGGAAATAACAGAGATATAAAGAAAGTTATAAAAATAAAGAGTTTTGAACAGTATTGATAAAATATAAATATCTTCAAAAATGTAAACATTTGGCCTAAATGACACAGGTCAAATATTAGGTTTGCTAAAAAAAAATAAAAAAAAAAGAACTGTTGTTATTCCTAAGATCTTTCAATGCTAAGGGCAGATGAATGATTCTATTGGCTGTAAATCATAGGCCTTTAGGTCAGTTCAAATGTTGTTTTATTATTATTACAAGAAAGACCCTAGAAGCAGAAAATACAATTTTATTTATATTAAAATTATGCTCATGGCAATTTCTTAGAAACAAACTTTAAAAAAAGTGGATTAAAATTAAATATAATTTTCCTGCTAAGAAAATAATAATAATAATAATAACAACTATTGAAAATATACACAATACAATAGGGTATAAATAGAAAGAACAGAAAGTTAAAAATCAAGGAGACAAAGGTAAAGCGCACAGTTATTATTAGTTTTCTTCTTGCTTGTTTGTTAGGTTCTTTGTTTTCACAATCAGTGTTTACTTGTCATCAGTTTAAAATAATGGGTTGTAAGATGTTATTTGCAAGTCTTATGATAGCTTCTAATAAAGAAATCTACAATGGATAGACAAAAAATAAAAAGCAATATGCTCAAACATACCAGTAGAGAAAATCATTTTCCTCAAAGAAAAACAGGAATAAAAGAAGAAAGAGAAGACCAAAAGAGAACCGGAAAACAAGAAAATGGCAGATGTGGAGGGGGGAGCAAGACGGCCGAATAGGAACAGCTCCAGTCTTCAGCTCCCGGCGCGAGCAACACAGAAGACAGGTGATTTCTGCATTTTCAACTGAGGTACTGGGTTCATCTCACTACGGAGTGCATGACAACCAGTGCTGGTCAGCTGCAGCAGCCCGCCCAGCCAGAGCTGAAGCAGGGTGAGGCATCACCTCACCTGGGAAGCCGGGGAAGGGAATCCCTTTTCCCTGCCAGGGGAACTGAGACGCACAACACCTGGAAAATCGGGTAACTCCCACCGCAATACTGCACTTTACCAAGGGTTTTAGCAAACGGGCACACCAGGAGATTATATCCCACACTGGGCCGGGAGGGTCCCACGCCCACGGAGCCTCCATCATTGCTAGCACAGCAGTCTGCAATCTAACCGCAAGGCAGCAGAAGGCTGGGGGAAGGGTGCCCAAAATTGCTGAGGCTTAAGTAGGTAAACAAACCTCCTGGAAGCTCGAACAGGGTGGAGCTCACAGCAGCTCAAGGAGACCTGCCTGTCTCTGTAGACTCCACCTCTGGGGACAGGACACAGCTAAACAACAACAACTACAACAACAAAAAAGCAGCAGAAACCTCTGCAGATGCAAACAACTCTGTCTGACAGCTTTGAAGAGAGCAGTGGATATCCCAACACGGAGGTTGAGATCTGAGAACAGACAGAATGCCTGCTCAAGTGGGTCCCTGGCCCCTGAGTAGCCTAACTGGGAGACATCCCCCACTAGGGGCAGTCTGACACCCAACACCTCACACGGTGGAGTACACCCCTGAGAGGAAGCTTCCAAAGCAAGAATCAGACAGGTACACTCGCTGTTCTGCAATATTCAATCTTCTACAACCTCTGCTGCTGATACCCAGGCAAACAGGGTATGGAGTGGACCTCAAGCAATCTCCAACAGCCATACAGCTCAGGGTCCTGACTGTTAGAAGAAAAACTAACAAAGAGGAAGGACACCCATACCAAAACCCCATCAGTACGTCACCATCATCAAAGACCAGATGCAGATAAAACCACAAAGATGGTGAAAAAGCAGGGCAGAAAAGCTGGAAATTCAAAAAATGAGAGCGCATCTCCCCCTGCAAAGGAACGCAGCTCATCACCAGCAACGGATCAGAGCTGCATGGAGAATGACTTTGATGAGATAAGAGAAGAAGGCTTCACCATCAAACTTCTCAGAGCCAAAGGAGGAATTACATACCCGGCACAAAGAAACTATACATCTTGAAAAAAGAGTGGAAGAATTGATAACTATAATAATTAATGCAGAGAAGGCCATAAACGAATGGACAGAGATAAAAAAAAATGACATGAGAAATACGAGTCAAATCCACAAGTTTCAGTAACCGACTCGATCAACTGGAAGAAAGAGTATCAGCGATTGAGGATCAAATGAATGGATTGAAGCGAGAAGAGAAATCTAAACAAAAAAGAAGAAAAAGAAATGAACAAAGCCTGCAAGAATTATGGGATGATGTAAGAAGATCAAATCTACGTCTGATTGGGGTGCCTGAAAGTGAGGGGGAAAACGGAACCAACTTGGAAAACACTCTTCAGGATATCATCCAGAAGAACTTCCCCAACCTAGCAAAACAGGCCAACATTCAAATTCAGGAAGTACAGAGAAGGACAAAAAGATACTCCTCGAGAAGAGCAACTCCAAGACACATAATGCCAGATTCACCAAAGTTGAAATGAAGGAAAAAATCTTAAGGGCAGCCAGAGAGAAAGGTCGGGTTACCCACAAAGGGAAGCCCATCAGACTAACAGCAGATCTCTCAGCAGAAACTCTGCAAGCCAAAGAGAGTGTGGGCCAATATTCAACATTCTTAAAGAAAAGAATTTTAAACTCAGAATTTCATATCCAGTCAAAATAAGTTTCATAAGTGAAGGAGAAATAAAGTCCTTTACAGATAAGCAAATGCTTAGAGATTTTGTCACGACCAGGCCCGCATAAAAAGAGACCCTGAAGGAAGCACTAAACATGGAAAGGAACAAACGGTACCAGCCATTGCAAAAACACACCAAAATGTAAAGACCATCGAGGCTAGGAAGAAACTGCATCAACTAACGAGCAAAATAACCAGTTAATAAACAATGGCAGGATCAAGTTCACACATAACAATATTAACCTTAAATGTAAATGGACTAAATGCTCCAATTAAAAGACACAGACTGGCAAACTGGATAAAGAGTCAAGACCCATCAGTCTGCTGTATTCAGGAGACCGATCTCACATGCAGAGACATACATAGGCTCAAAATAAAGGGATGGAGGAAGATCTACCAAGCAAATGGAGAACAAAAAAAAGCAGGGGTTGCAATCCTAGTCTCTGATAAAATAGACTTTAAACCATCAGAGATCAAAAGAGACAAAGAAGGACATTACATAATGGTAAAGGGATCAATTCAACAGGAAGAGATAACTATCCTAAATATATATGCACCCAATACAGGAGCACCCAGATTCATAAAGCAAGTCCTTAGAGACTTACAAAAAGACTTAGAACCCCATACAATAACAATGGGAGACTTCAACACCCCATTGTCAACATTAGACAGATCAACGAGACTGAAAGTTAAGAAGGATATCCAGGAATTGAACTCAACTCTGCAGCAAGCAGACCTAATAGGCATCTACAGAACTCTCCACCCCAAATCAAGAGAATATACACTCTTCTCAGCAACACATCACACTTATTCCAAAACTGACCAAATAATTGGAAGTAAAGCACTCCTCAGCAAACGCACAAGAACAAAAATTATAACAAACTGTCTCTCAGACCACAGAACAATCAAACTAGAACTCAGGACTAAGAAACTCAATCAAAACCACTCAACTACATGGAAACTGAATAACGTGCTCCTGAATGACTACTGGGTACATAATGAAATGAAGGCAGAAATAAAGATGTTCTTTGAAACCAATGAGAACAAAGATACCACATACTAGAATCTCTGGGACACATTTAAAGCAATATGTAGAGGTAAATTTATGGCACTAAATGCCCACAAGAGAAAGCTGGAAAGATCTAAAATTGACACTCTAACATCACAATTAAAAGAACTACAAAAGCAAGAGCAAACACATTCAAAAGCCAGCAGAAGGCAAGAAATAACTAAGATCAGAGCAGAACTGAAGGAGATAGAGACACAAAAAACCCTCCAGAATATCAATGAATCCAGGAGTTGGTTTTTTGAAAAGATCAACAAAATTGATAGACTACTAGCAAGAATAATAAAGAAGAAAAGAGACAAGAATCAAATAGATGCAATAAAAAATGATAAAGGGGATATCACCACTGACCCCACAGAAATACAAACTACCATCAGAGAATACTATAAACACCTCCAAGCAAATCAACTAGAAAATCTAGAAGAAATGGATAATTTCCTGGACACTTACACTCTCCCAAGAATAAACCAGGAAGAAGCTGAATCCCTGAATACACCAATAGCAGGCTCTGAAATTGAGGGAATAACTAATAGCCTACCCACCAAAAAAAGTCTAGGACGAGGTGGATTCACAGCTGAATTCTACCAGAGGTACAAGGAGGAGCTGGTACCATTCCATCTGAAACTATTCCAGTCAATTGAAAAAGAGGGAATCCTCCCTAACTCATTTTATGAGGCCAACATCATCCTGATACCAAAGCCTGGCAGAGACACAACAAAAAAAGAGAATTTTAGACCAATATCCCTGATGAACATCGATGCAAAAATCCTCAATAAAATACTGGCAAACTGGATTCAGCAGCACATCCAAAAGCTTATCCACCATGATCAAGTGGGCTTCATCCCTGGGATGCAAGGCTGGTTCAACATTCGCAAATCAATAAACGTAATCCAGCATATAAACAGAACCAAACACAAAAACCACAGGATTATCTCAATAGATGCAGAAAAGGCTTTTGACAAAATTCAACAGCCCTTCATGCTAAAAACACTCAAGAAATTTGGTATTGATGGAACGTACCTCAAAATAATAAGAGCTATTTATGACAAACCCACAGCCAATATCATACTGAATGGGCAAAAACTGGAAAAATTCCCATTGAAAACTGGCACAAGACAGGTATGCCCTCTCTCACCAGTCCTATTCAACATACTCTTGGAAGTTCTGGCTAGGGCAATCAGGCAAGGGAAAGAAATCAAGGGTATCCAGTTAGGAAAAGAAGAAGTCAAATTATCCCTGTTTGCAGATGACATGATTGTATATTTAGAAAACCCCATTGTCTTAGCCCAAAATCTCCTTAAGCTGATAAGCAACTTCAGCAAAGTCTCAGGATACAAAATCAATGTGCAAAAATAACAAGCATTCTTATACATGAGTAACAGACAAACAGAGAGCCAAATCATGAATGAACTTCCATCGACAATTGCTTCAAAGAGAATAAAATACCTAGGAATCCAACTTACAAGGGATGTAAAGGACCTCTTCAAGGAGAACTACAAACCACTGCTCAGTGAAATCAAAGAGGACACAAACAAATGGAAGAACATACCATGCTCATGGATAGGAAGAATCAATATCATGAAAATGGCCATACTGCCCAAGGTTATTTATAGATTCAAGGCCATCCCCATCTAGCTACCAATGAGTTTCTTCACAGAATTGGAAAAAACTGCTTTAAAGTTCATATGGAACCAAAAAAGAGCCCGCATTGCCAATACAATTCTAAGTCAAAAGAACAAAGCTGGAGGCATCACGCTACCTGACTTCACACTATACTACAAGGCCGCAGTAACCAAAACAGCACTGTACTGGTACCAAAACAGAGATATAGACCAATGGAACAGAACAGAGTCCTCAGAAATAATACCACACATCTACAACCATCTGATCTTTGATAAACCTGAGAGAAACAAGAAATGGGGAAAGGACTCCCTATTTAATAAATGGTGCTGGGAAAATTGGCTAGCCATAAGTAGAAAGCTGAAACTGGATCCTTTCTTTCTCCTTATACGAAAATTAATTCAAGATGGATTAGAGACTTAAATGTTAGACCTAACACCATAAAAACCCTAGAAGAAAACCTAGGTAGTACCATTCATGACATGGGCCTGGGCAAGGACTTCATGTCTAAAACACCAAAAGCAACAGCAGCAAAAGCCAAAATTGACAAATGGGATCTGATTAAACTAAAGAGCTTCTACACAGCGAAAGAAACTACCATCAGAGTGAACAGGCAACCTACAGAATGGGAGAAAATTTTTGCAATCTACTCATCTGACAAAGGGCTAATATCCAGTACAAAGAACTCAAACAAATATACAAGAAAAAAACAAACAACCCCATCAGAAAGTGGGCAAAGGATATGAACAGACATTTCTCAAAAGAAGACATTCATACAGCCAACAGACACATGAAAAAATGCTCATCATCACTCGCCATCAGAGAAATGCAAATCAAAACCACAATGAGATACCATCTCACACCAGTTGGAATGGCGATCATTAAAAAGTCAGGAAACAACAGGTGTTGGAGAGGATGTGGAGAAATAGGGACACTTTTACACTGTTGGTGGGATTGTAAACTAGTTCAACCATTATGGAAAACAGTATGGCAATTCCTCAAGGATCTAGAACTAGATGTACCACATGACCCAGCCATCCCACTACTGGTTATATACTCAAAGGATCATAAATCATGCTGCCATAAACACATATCCACACGTATGTTTATTGCGGCGCTATTCACAATAGCCAAGACTTGGAATCAACCCAAATGTCCATCTGTGACAGACTGGATTAAGAAAATGTGGCACATATACACCATGGAATATTATGCAGCCATAAAAAAGGATGAGTTTGAATCCTTTGTAGGGACATGGATGCAGCTGGAAACCATCATTCTTAGCAAACTATCACAAGAAGAGAAAACCAAACACCACATGTTCTCACTCATAGGTGGGAACTGAACAATGAGATCACGTGGACTCGGGAAGGGGAACATCACACACCGGGGCTTATCGTGGGGAGGGGGAAGGGGGGAGGGATTGCATTGGGAGTTATACCTGATATAAATGATGAATTGATGGGTGCTGACGAGTTGATGGGTGCAGCACACCAACATGGCACAAGTATACATATGTAACAAACCTACACGTTATGCACATGTACCCTGGAACTTAAAGTATAATAATAATAAAAAAAAAGAAAACCCCATTGTCTCAGCCCAAAATCTCCTTAAGCTGATAAGAAACTTCAGCAAAGTCTCAGGATACAAAATTAATGTGCAAAAATCACAAGCCTTCTTATACACCAGTAACAGACAAACAGAGAGCCAAATCATGAATGAACTTCCATTCACAATTGCTTCAAAGAGAATAAAATACCCAGGAATCCAACTTACAAGGGATGTCAAGGACCTCTTCAAGGAGAACTACAAACCACTGCTCAGTGAAATAAAAGAGGACAGAAACAAATGGAAGAACATAAAATGCTCATGGATAGGAAGAATCAATATCGTGAAAATGGCCATACTGCCCAAGGTAATTTATAGATTCAATGCCATCCCCATCAAGCTACCAATGAGTTTCTTCACAGAATTGGAAAAAACTGCTCTAAAGTTCATATGGAACCAAAAAGGAGCCTGCATTGCCAAGAAAATCTTAAGTCAAAAGAACAAAGCTGGAGGCATCATGCTACCTGACTTCACACTATACTACAAGGCTACAGTAACCAAAATAGCATGGTACTGGTACCAAAACAGAGATATAGACCAATGGAACAGAACAGAGTCCTCAGAAATAATACCACACATCTACAGCCATCTGATCTTTGACAAACCTGAGAGAAACAAGAAATGGGGAAAGGATTCCCTATTTAATAAATGGTGCTGGGAAAATTGGCTAGACATAAGTAGAAAGCTGAAACTGGATCCTTTCCTTTCTCCTTATACGAAAATTAATTCAAGATGATTAGAGACTTAAATGCTAAACCTAATACCACAAAAACCCTAGAAGAAAACCTAGGTGTTACCATTCGGGACATAGGCATGGGCAAGGACTTCATATCTAAAACACCAAAAGCAATGGCAGCAAAAGCCAAAATTGACAAATGGGATCTAATTAAACTAAAGAGCTTCTGCACAGCAAAAGAAACTACCATCAGAGTGAACAGGCAACCTACAGAATGGGAGAAAATTTTTGCAATCTACTCATCAGACAAAGGGTAAATATCCAGAACCTACAAAGAACTCAATCAAATTTACAAGAATAACACAAACAACCCTATCAAAAATGGGCAAAGGATATGAACAGACATTTCTCAAAAGAAGACATTCATACAGCCAACAGACACATGAAAAAATGCTCATCATCACTCGCCATCAGAGAAATGCAAATCAAAACCACAATGAGATACCATCTCACACCAGGTAGAATGGCAATCATTAAAAAGTCAGGAAACAACAGGTGCTGGAGAAGATGTGGAGAAATAGGAACACTTTTACACTGTTGATGGGATTGTAAACTAGTTCAACCATTATGGAAAACAGTATGGCAATTCCTCAAGGATCAAGAACTAGAAGTACCATATGACTCTAGCATTGAAAGACCTTAGGAATAAGAACAGTTCTTTTTTTTTTTTTTTAGCAAACCTAATATTTGACCTGTGTCATTTAGACCAAATGTTAAAATTTTTATGTTATTTGTATTTTATCAATACTCTTTAAAACTCTTTATTTTTTTAACTTTCTTTATATCTCTGTTATTTCCTGGTTTCTTTTATGTTTTTATTTTATTTTAGTTTATTATTATTATACTTTAAGTTCTAGGGTACATGTGCATAACGTGGAGTTTTGTTACATATGTATACTTGTGCCATGTTTGTGTACTGCACCCATCAACTCATCAGCACTAGAAGTACCATATGACCCAGCCATCCCATTACTAGGTATATACCCAAAGAATTATAAATCATGCTGCTATAAAGACACATGCACACGTATGTTTATTGCAGCACTATTCACAATAGCAAAGACTTGGAATCAACCCAAATGTCCATCAGTGACAGACTGGATTAAGAAAATGTGGCACATATATACCATGGAATACTATGCAGCCATAAAAAAGGATGAGTTCGTGTCCTTTGTAGGGATGTGGATGCAGCCGGAAACCATCATTCTCAGCAAACTATCGCAAGAACAGAAAACCAAACACCACATGTTCTCACTCATAGGTGGGAATTGAACAATGAGATCACTTGGACTCGGGAAGGGGAATATCACACACCGGGGCCTATCGTGCGGAGGGGGTTGGGGGGAGGGATTGCATTGGGAGTTATACCTGATGCAAATGACGTGTTGATGGGTGCTGACGAGTTGATGGGTGCAGCACACCAACATGGCACAAGTATACATATGTAACAAACCTGCACGTTATGCACATGTACCCTAGAACTTAAAGTATAATAATAATAATAATAATAATAATAATAAATTTAAAGTTATATAAAATCTGTTCATATATACATTATAATTCCAATGAAATATCAAGATCAATTTTTTAAAACTGGTAAAATAAACTAAATGCAATCTCGTAATTGATATCCTTTAAAAATCTACCAAAGATGATAAAATACTATTATAAACTATAGCAATTTAGGACAAATATGCATAACTTTAAGAACATATTTTTAATATTTTATTTTACTTCTGATGGAAACTGAAAGAAGAAAATTTTCAACTCACCCAAAATGAAGTTCCAGTGGACAATATGTTGTCATGCATTCACTGCCTTAAGAAGTTTGGTTTGGAGACCATAACCATGGAGATTGTGAAAGGAAAGGTAAAATGGAAAGCAAACATCAGACTACCAAACATTCCCCATAGTGTTAAGTCAGTGTCATTGATAATGTTACCAGATTTGGGAGCTGAGGCAAAGAGAGTGGGACGGAAACAGAGAGACAAAAAGACCCACTGATTGATTCCAAGAAGAGGTGTAGAATAAAACCTGTAGGCATAAAAGAAACACAACCTGCTGAGGTGCTTGCTGAAGGCAAAGGTAATACAGAATGGGTAGTAAAAGTAGGTAGTCATCAATACCAGCTATGACCAAGTGACCAAGTGACCAGTTGCAGAAACAGGGATTGTAATTGTCATGAGTATTTTATCTTCCTTTTGTTAAAAACTTGTTTGTGAACATATGCACTTGCACTAAGGAAATCCCTTCAGTTTATTTCCTTTTTTCTTTATCATGTGACATAAAATTATTGACGTCAAAAAAAAAAAAAAAAGAAAGAAAGAAAATGGCAGACGCAAGTCCTTACTTATAACATTGAATATAAAAGGTATAAACTCTCCAATAAAAGTCAAGGAATGACTGAATGGATTAAACAAAACAAGTCCCAATAACCTACACAGCATGAAAATAAAGGGATGGGAAACAGGAACCAAAAATACAAGAGTAGCTACACTTATATCAAACAAAATAGATTTCAAGACAAAAACTATAAGATGAGACTAAGAAGGTCATTAAATAATGAAAAAGGTAGCAATACAGCAAGAGAATATAACAATTGCAAATATATGCAACCAGATTAATAAACAACCAGAAGTATAAGCAACCAGATGTATAAAGCCAATATTATTAGAGCTAAAGAGAAAGATAAACTACAAAATAATAAAAGCTGAAGAGTTCAAAACTCCACTTTTAGCACTGGACTGATTATCCAGACAGAAACTAAACAAAAAAAATCTAAATTAATCTGCAATGCGAATCAAATGGACCTAATAGATATTTACAAAAAATTTTATACAATAGCTGTAGAATACACATTTTTGTCCTCAATACATGAATCATTCTCAAGGACAGATCATCTATTAACCCACAAAACAAGTCTTAAAACATTCAAAAAAGTAAAATTACACCATGCATCTTCTCCAACCACAATGAAATAAAACTAGAAATAAATGACAAGAGGAATTTTGAAAACTATACAAACACATGGATTTTTTTTTTTTTATTCTTTCTGAGTGAACAGTGGGTAACTAAAGAATTTAAGAAGACAATTAAAAAATTTCTTCAAACAAATGAAAAAAATACAACACACGAAAATCTATGGTATACAGTAAGTGCAGTTTTGACAAGAAAACTTATAGCAATATATGCCTACACCAAAAATGTAGAAAAGGGAGAGGTAGAGCAAAATGGCAGAATAGAAGACTCCAAGGATTGTTCCCTCTGCAGGAATACCAAGTTAACAGCTATCTACCCAGAAAAAAAAAAAAAAAAAAAAAAAAAAAAAAAAACTTCATAAGGGCCAAAAATCAGGTGAGGATTCATAGTACCTATTTTTAACTTCGTATTTCTGTGATGAGGGAGGCAGAACATAGTAACTGTGAGGCATCGATCTCAGTGCTCTTCTATTAGAGCAGAAAGGAAAACCAGAACAAACTCAGATGATGTCTGCTCAAAGAGGGAACATTTAAACCAGCCCTAACCAGAGAAGAATTACTAATCCCAGCAGTCTAATCTTGAATGCTTACAAACTTTGCCACTGAGAGGGAAAGTTTCCTCTGTCTCTGAGTAAACTTGAAAAGCAGTCTAGGCCATAAGGACTGCAACCCAGGCAAATCTTTGTGTTATCAGTGGCAAATCCATACAAGTCTGCAGCAACCTCAATTCTTGCCTCCTCAGAAAATTCAACTGAGAGCCATAAGGCAGATGGAGAGATTGAGGCCAGTTTTAGGGTAGGAGTGAAAGTTTATTAAAAATTTTTAGAGCAGGAATGAAAGGAAGTAAAGCACACTTGCAAGAGGGCCAAGAGAGCGACTTGAGAGAGTCAAGCGTGTCATTTGACCTTTGACTTGAGGTCTTATATGTTGGCATGTTTCTGGGGTTGCATTAATTATCCCCTGATTCTTCCCTTGGGGTGGGCTGTCCATATGCACAATGGCCTGTTAGCATGTCTGAGGAGCCACATGCACAATGTGTTTACTGAAGTTACATACGTTTGCACTTGAGGTGTTCTTCCTTTACTAGTCAAGTATTCCTAGAGGAAGGTCATATAAATAGTTGAATTCCACCACCCAAAATTTCATCATGAATTGTAATCCCCATTATCCCTATATGACAAGGGCAGGACCAGGTGAAGGTAATTGGATCATGGAGGCAGTTTCCACAATGCTGTTTTCATGATAGTGAGTGAGTCTCATGAGATCTGATGGTTTTATAATTTCCCCTGCTTGCAGTCACTCCGTCCTACTGCCCTGTGAAGAAAGTGCCTGCTTCACTTGTGCCTTCTGCCATGATTGTATGCTTCCTGAGGCCGCCTCAGCAATGTGGAACTCTGAGTCAATTAAACGTCTTTCCTTTATAAATTACCCAGTCTCATGTATTTATTCATAGCAGTGTGAGAATGGACTAATAAAATTTCTGACTCAGCACAGTCATAGTCGTGGTGGCCACAGGGGTGCTTGTGCCACTCCACCTCCAGTTTTAGGTAGCTCAGAACAGAGAGAGAAACTTTGCATATTTAAGGGAAAGTACATGAAGAGAACAAAAGTCTCTGCCTGGTAATCAAGAGAATTCCCCCAAATCTCGTCCAAGGCCATCAACGTGGTACCTCTACAAGAATGCAAGAACCAAAGCATTACTGGACTTGGGATGCCACCTACACCAGAAGCAGCTTAGATCACAACATCCAGTGTTTTCCAAATAGCTGGGAAGCATTCCAGAGAAAAACAGCTACAAATAAGCACAGACAGTGAATACTATAATAAATACCTCACTCTTGAAGACGTAGACACAAAACATCTACCAGCATCAACACCATCTAGGAAATTATGACTTCAACAGATAAACTAAATAAAGCACCAGGGATCAACTGGAAGAAAGAGACACATGTGAACTTTCATACAGATAATTCAAAATAACTCTGTTAAGAAAATTCAAGGAAAATCAAGATAACACAGAGTAGGAATTCAGAATTCTATCAGATAAATTTAACAACGAGGTTGAAATAACTGAAAAGAATATAGCAAAAATTCTGGAGCTGAAAAATACATTTGACATACTGAAGAATACATCCGAGTCTTTAATATTAAAATGAGTCAAGCAAAGAAAGAATCAGTGAGTTTGAAGACAGGCTATTTGAAAATAAACAGTCAGAGGAGACAAAAGAAAAAAAATCAGATCTACATGATCTAGAAAATAACCTCAACAGGGTAAATCTAAGAGTTATTGGCCTTAAAGAGGAGGTAGAGAAAAAGATAGGGATAGAAAGTTTATTCAAAGGGCAATTAACAGAGAACTTCCCGAACATAGAGAAGGATACCAATATTCAAGTACAATAAGTATAGAACATGAAGCAGATATAAATGAAATAAGACTACCTCAGGGCATTTAATTATCAAACTTTCAAAGGTCAAGGAAAAAGAAAGGATCCTAAGAGCAGCAAGAGAAAAACTAAATAATAAAAATATGAAGGAGCTCCAATACACTAGGCAGCAAACTTTTCAGTGGAAGTCTTACAGGTCAAGAGATAGGGGCATGATATATTTAAAGTGTGGAAGAAAAAAAAAATGTTACCATATATTATATAATAAAATATCCGAAAAAAATTCTTCAAACATGAAGGAGAAATAAAAGCTTTCTCAGACAAACAAAAGCTGAGGGATTTTTATTAATACCAGAGCTGTCCTAAAAGAAATGATAATTTCTTCAATCAGAAAAAAAAAGTCATTAATGAGCCATAAGAAATCACCTGTAGGTACGAAACTTACTGGAAATAGTAAGTACACAAAAAATACATAATATTATAACACTATACTGTGGTTTGTAAACTACTTTTACTCTAAGTAGAAAGACTAAATGACAAACCAATTAAAAATAATAACTACAACATCTTTTCAAGACATAATACAATCAGATATAAATTAAAGCAACCAAAAGTGGGAAAAAGTTAAGAAGAGATTTTTATTAGTTTAAATTTGTTTGTATGTTTCTCTACACAAATAGTCTTAAGTTGCTATGAGGTTAAAATAATGGGCTCTAAAATAACATTTGCAAGCCTCAGGTAACCTCAATGGATGCAAAAACATACAATGGATACACAAAAAATAAGAAGCAAAACACAAAATTATGTCACCGGAGAAAATTATCTTCACTAACAGAATACAGGAATGAAAGATAAAAAGAAAGAGAAGACCACAAAGCAACTAGAAAACAAATTAAAAAGTGGCAGGAGTGAAAAGTCCCCTGGCAAGATGGCCAAATAGGAACAACTCCAGTCTCCAGCTGACAGCATGAGCGACACAGAAGACAGGTGATTTCTTCATTTTCAACTGAGGTACTGGGTTTATCTCACTAGGGAATGCCAGACAATCAGTGCTGATCAGCTGTTGCAGCCCGACCAGAGAGACCTGAAGCAGGGCGAGGCATCACCTCACCTGGGAAGCTCAAGGGGGAAGGGAATCCCTTTTCCTAGATAGGGGAAATGAGACACACAACACCTGGAAAATCGGGTAACTCCCACCCCAATACTGCACTTAAGCAAACGGCGACACCAGGAGATTATATCCCACACCTGGCTGGGAGGGTCCCACGCTCACGAAGACTTCATTATTGCTAACACAGCAGTCTGCGATCTAACTGCAAGGCAGCAGCGAGGCTGGGGGAGGGGCGCCCACCATTGCTGAGGTTTAAGTAGGTAAACAAAGCCCTGGGAAGATCAAACTGGGTGGAGCTCACAGCAGCTCAAGGAGGCCTGCCAGTCTCTGTAGACTCCACCTCTGGGGACAGGGCACAGCGAAACAACAACAACAACAACAACAAAAAGCAGCAGAAACCTCTGCAGATGCAAACAACTCTGACAGCTTTGAAGAGAGCAGTGGATCTCCCAAGATGGAGGTTGAGATCTGAGAACGGACAGACCGCCTGCTCAAGTGGGTCCTTGATCCCTGAGTAGCCTAACTGGGAGACATCCTCCACTAGGGGCAGACCAACACCCCACACTTCACACGGTGGAGTACACACCTGAGAGGAAGCTTCCAAAGCAAAAATCAGACAGGTACACTTGTTGTTCAGCAGTATTATCTCTTTTGCACCCTCTGCTGCTGACGCCCAGGCAAACAGGGTCTGGACTGGAACTCAAGCAATCTCCAACAGACCTACAGCTCAGGGTCCTGACTGTTAGAAGGAAAACTATCAAACAGGAAGGACACCCACACCAAAACCCCATCAGTAAGTCATCATCATCAAAGACCAGGGGCAGATAAAACCACAAAGATGGGGAAAAAGCAGGGCAGAAAAGCTGGAAATTCAAAGAACAAGAGCGCATCTCCCCCTCCAAAGGAACGCAGCTCATCGCCAGCAACGGATCAAAGCTGGACGGAGAATGACTTTGATGAGATGAGAGAAGAAGGCTTCAGACCATCAAACTTCTCAGAGCTAAAGGAGGAATTACGTAGCCAGCGCAAAGAAACTAAAAACCTTGAAAAAAGAGTGGAAGAATTGATAACCAGAATAATTAATGCAGAGAAAGCCATAAACGAACTGACAGAGATGAAAATCATGACACGAGAAATACGTGACAAATGCACAAGCTTCAGTAACTGACTCAATCAACCAGAAGAAAGAGTATCAGCGATTGAGGATCAAATGAATGAAATGAAGCAAGAAGAGAAACCAAAAGAAAAAAGAAGAAAAAGAAATGAACAAAGCCTGCAAGAAGTATGGGATTATGTAAAAAGACCAAATCTACGTCTGATTGGGGTGCCTGAAAGCCAGGGGGAAAATGGAACCAAGTTGGAAAACACTCTTCAGGATATCATCCAGGAGAACTTCCTTAACCTTGTAGGGCGGGACAACATTCAAATTCAGGAAATACAGAGAACGCCACAAAGATACTCCTTGAGAAGAGAAACTCCAAAACGCATAATTGCCAGATTCACCAAAGTTGAAATGAAGGAAAAAATCTTAAGGGCAGCCAGGGAGAAAGGTCGGGTTACCCACAAAGGGAAGCCCATCAGACTAACAGCAGATCTGCCGGCAGAAACTCTGCAAGCCAGAAGAGAGTGGGGGCCAATATTCAACTTTCTTAAACAAAACAATTTTAAACTCAGAATTTCATACCCAGCCAAACTAAGTTTCATAAGTGAAGGAGAAATAAAATCCTTTACAGATAAGCAAATGCTTAGAGATTTTGTCATGACCAGGCCTGCCTTACAAGAGACCCTGAAGGAAGCACTAAACATGGAAAGGAACAACTGGTACCAGCCATTGCAAAAACATGCCAAAATGAAAGGAGCATCGAGGTTAGGAAGAAACCACATCAACTAATGAGCAAAAAACAAGTTAGTATCATAATGACAGGACCAAGTTCACACATAACAATATTAACCTTAAATGTAAATGGACTAAATGCTCCAATTAAAAGACACAGACTGACAAATTGGATAAAGAGTCAAGACCCATCAGTCTGCTGTATTCAGGAGACCCATCTCACATGCAGAGACATACATAGCCTCAAAATAAAGGGATAGAGGAAGATCTGCCAAGCAAATGGAGAACAAAAAAAGCAGGGGTTGCAATCCTAGTCTGTGATAAAACAGACGTTAAACCATCAAAGATCAAAAGAGACAAAGAAGGCCATTACATAATGGTAAAGGGATCAATTCAACAGGAAGAGCTAACTATCCTAAATATATATGCACCCAATACAGGAGAACCAAGATTCATAAAGCAAGTCCTTAGAGACTTACAAAGGGACTTAGACTCCCATACAATAATAATGGGAGACTTCAACACTCCACTCTCAACATTAGACAGATCAACAAGACAGAAAGTTAACAAGGATATCCAGAAATAGACCTCATCTCTGCAGCAAGCAGACCTATAGACATCTACAGAACTCTCCACCCCAAATCAACAGAATATGCATTCTTCTCAGCACCACATCACACTTATTCCAAAATTGACCACATAATTGGAAGTAAAGCACTCCTCAGCAAATGTACAAGAACAGAAATTATAACAAACTTTCTCTCAGACCACAGTGTAATCAAACTAAAACTCAGGACTAAGAAACTCAATCAAAACCGCTCAACTACATGGAAACTGAACAACCTGCTCCTGAATGACTACTGGGTACATAATGAACTGAAGGCAGAAATAAAGATGTTCTTTGAAACCAATGAGAACACAGATGCCACATACCAGAATCTCTGGGACACATTTAAAGCAGTGTGTAGAGGGAATTTTATAGCATTAAATGCCCACAAGAGAAAGCAGGAAAGATCTAAAATTGACACTCTAACATCACAATTAGAAGAACTATAGAAGCAAGAGCAAACACATTCAAAAGCTAGCAGAAGGCAAGAAATAACTAAGATCAGAGTAGAACTGAAGGAGATGGAGACACAAAAAACCCTCCAGAATATCAATGAATCCAGGAGTTGGTTTTTTGAAAAGATCAACAAAATTGATAGACCGCTAGCAAGAATAATAAAGAAGAAAAGAGAGAAAAATCAAATAGATGCAACAAAAAATGATAAAGGGGATATCACCACCGACCCCACAGAAATACAAACTGCCATCAGAGAATACTATAAACACCTCTATGCAAATCAACTAAAAAATCTAGAAGAAATGGATAATTTCCTGGACACTTACACTCTCCAATGACTAAACCAGGAAGAAGCTGAATCCCTGAATAGACCAATAGCAGGCTCTGAAATTGAGGCAATAATTAATAGCCTACCAACCAAAAAAAGTCCAGGACCAGATGGATTCACAGCTGAATTCTACCAGAGGTACAAGGAGGAGCTGGTACCATTCCTTCTGGAACTATTCCAATCAATAGAAAAAGAGGGAATCCTCCCTAACTCATTTTATCAGGCCAACATCATCCTGATACCAAAGCCTGGCAGAGACACAACAGAAAACGAGAATTTTAGACCAATATCCCTGATGAACATCGATGCAAAAATCCTCAATAAAATACTGGCAAACCAAATCCAGCAGTACATCAAAAAGCTTATCCACCATGATCAAGTGGGCTTCATCCCTGGGATGCAAGGCTGGTTCAACATACGCAAATAAATAAACGTAATTCAGCAAATAAACAGAACCAGAGACAAAAACCACAGGATTATCTCAATAGATGCAGAAAAGGCTTTTGACAAAATTCAACAGCCCTTCATGCTAAAAACGCTCAAGAAATTCGGTATTGATGGAACGTACCTCAAAATAATAAGAGCTATTTATGACAAACCCACAGCTAATATCATACTGAAAGGGAAAAAACTGGAAAAAGTCCCTTTGAAAACTGGCACAAGACAGGGATGCCCTCTCTCACCACTCCTATTCAACATAGTCTTGGAAGTTCTGGCTAGGGCAACCAAGCAAGAGAAAGAAATAAAGGGTATCCAGTTAGGAAAAGAAGAAATCAAATTGTCCCTGTTTGCAGATGACATGATTGTATATTTAGAAAACCCCATCGTCTCAGCCCAAAATCTCCTTAAGCTGATAAGCAACTTCAGCAAAGTCTCAGGATACAAAATTACTGTGCAAAAATCACAAGCCTTCTTATACACCAGTAACAGACAAACAGAGAGCCAAATCAGGAATGAACTTCCATTCACAATTGCTTCAAAGAGAATAAAATACCTAGGAATCCAACTTACAAGGGATGTCAAGGACCTCTTCAAGGAGAACTACAAACCACTGCTCAGTGAAATCAAAGAGGACACAAACAAATGGAAGAACATACCATGCTCATGGATAGGAAGAATCAATATCGTGAAAATGGCCATACTGCCCAAGGTTATTTATCGATTCAATGCCATCCCCATCAAGCTAACAATGAGTTTCTTCACAGAATTGGAAAAAACTGCTTTAAAGTTCATATGGAACCAAAAAAGAGCCCGCATTGCCAAGACAATCCTAAGTCAAAAGGACAAAGCTGGAGGTGTCAGGCTACCTGACTTCAAACTATACTACAAGGCTACAGTAACCAAAACAGCATGGTACTGGTACCAAAACAGAGATATAGACCAATGGAACAGAACAGAGTCCTCAGAAATAATACCACACATCTACAGCCATCTGATCTTTGACAAACCTGAGAGAAACAAGAAATGGGGAAAGGATTCCCTATTTAATAAATGGTGCTGGGAAAATTGGCTAGCCATAAGTAGAAAGCTGAAACTGGATTCTTTCCTTACTCCTTATACGAAAATTAATTCAAGATGGATTAGAGACTTAAATGTTAGACCTAATACCATAAAAACCCTAGAAGAAAATCTAGGTAGTACCATTCAGGACATAGGCCTGGGCAAGGACTTCATGTCTAAAACACCAAAAGCAATGGCAGCAAAAGCCAAAATTGACAAATGGGATCTATTTAAACTAAAGAGCTTCTGCACAGCAAAAGAAACTACCATCAGAGTGCACAGGCAACCGACAGAATGGGAGAAAATTTTTGCAATCTACTCATCTGACAAAGGGTTAATATCCAGAATCTACAAAGAACTCAAACAAATATACAAGAAAAAAACAAACAACCCCATCAAAAAGTGGGCAAAGGATATGAGCAGACATTTCTCAAAAGAAGACATTCACACAGCCAACAGACACATGAAAAAATGCTCATCATCACTCGCCATCAGAGAAATGCAAATCAAAACCACAATGAGATACCATCTCACACCAGTTAGAATGGCAATCATTAAAAAATCAGGAAACAACAGGTGTTGGAGAGGATGTGGAGAAATAGGAACACTTTTACACTGCTGGTAGGATTGTCAACTAGTTCAACCATTATGGAAAACAGTATGGCAATTCCTCAAGGATCTAGAACTACATGTACCATATGACCCAGCCATCCCA
The DNA here is from genome assembly GCF_007565055.1 of Rhinopithecus roxellana. Taxonomy (NCBI): domain Eukaryota; kingdom Metazoa; phylum Chordata; class Mammalia; order Primates; family Cercopithecidae; genus Rhinopithecus; species Rhinopithecus roxellana. Next base: position 154,104,393 of record NC_044555.1, read on the forward strand.
CTACTGGGTATATACCCAAAGGATTATAAATTATTCTACTACAAAGACACCTGCACACGTATGTTTATTGTGGCACTATTCACAATAGCAAAGACTTGGAATCAACCCAAATGTCCATCAGTGACAGACTGGATTAAGAAAATGTGGCACATATACACCATGGAATACTATGCAGCCATACAAAAGGATGAGTTTGAGTCCTTTGTAGGGACATGGATGCAGCTGGAAACCATCATTCTTAGCGAACTATCACAGGAAGAGAAAACCAAACACCGCATGTTCTCACTCATAGGTGGGAACTGAACAATGAGATCACTTGGACTCGGGAAGGGGAACATCACACACTGGGGCATATCATCGGGGGGGAGCGGTGAGGGATTGCATTGGGGTGTTATACATGATATAAATGATAAATTGATGGGTGCTGACTAGTTGATGGGTGCAGCACACCAACATGGCACAAGTATACATATGTAACAAACCTGCACGTTATGCACATGTACCCTAGAACTTAAATTATAATAAAAATAAATAAATAAATAAATAAATAAATAAATAAATAAATAAAAAAGTCCAGAAATATTCTAAATGTCCATCCATAGGAGATTGAGTAAATAAATTGCAGCACATTTGTGCCGTATTATATAGCAATTAGTTAGATCAAAATATTTTGACCTTAGAGAATACTCACACTATATTGTTAAGTAGGGATAGCAAGGTGCAGAGCAACATATGTATACAATGGCTACTTTTTTATAAAAACACAAAGAATAGAAAGACTGTCACTGGATTAACACCAATTACTAGGGTTGGGGAGTAGAAAATTGGAAGGAGAGTGATGGGGGAAAAAGACCGAAGTGAAATGGAAAAACACATGTGATAGTCCTTCCGCTTCCTAATATTTGGTTCTCCTTACCTTTTGTGTAGATGGAACTGTGAACTTTTCTGGCATTCTTGTGGTGGGATGGTGTCTTGTGACTAGTTCTGACCAATGAGTTGCAAGCAGAAGTGAAGTGTGGCCAGAGCACTTGATTGTCAACTAGAAACTTTCAGAGTTTCTTTCCCACTGCTTCAATGATTGTGAAAGTGATGTGCCCACACAGCTTTCATCCCTGAGTTCCTGAGAGACTACAGAAGGACGGAAATCAGAGACCTCTGCTGACTCACCTGAAGACATGGGCAAGAAATAAACTTTTCTTGCATTAAAAAAAAAAAAAAATTATGCTGACATGATACACTCTTTTATGGACATGCTATACATTTCCAAATCTGTGTATTGTGATTTTTAAATACTAATGAATATAAACAGATGATTTTAAAATATTACTGTGATTCTTTGGTTGAATGAGCTTGGTATTGATGTGAAATACTGTGTCACTGATGGACCACCACCTGCAGCTAAGTAGCGAGCAGAATCTCTGGGAAATGGCTTAGTCCGGCCACATGCATAGCCCATCTTCATAATGTCACAACAGAAGGTTCTTTGTGGTTAAGTGTTTTAAAGCCTATTTCTTTATAGGTAACTCTCTTAGGTAGATTTACCTGGTAGAAAAACATGTAGATTGTTTCTATTACTTAAATGTTTTAATTGGACTGTAGTTTAGAAATTATAGGACCAGCTTGTTAAAGATTATATTCTATTCTGTTACTTTTATTTCTGGAACTTAAGAACAATAAATTCTTTTTCTGTGTTTCTAGGTTAGAACTTTTTATTTTATTGCACACTGAACAGATATTATTGCTTATTGAATATTGTGTAAACCCTTCTTTGGCTTCCTTGTCCATTGTAATTTGATTTAAGCCTACTAGAGCCATTGTATGTGACAGCTATATTGTATTACAAAATGAAAATATGTGAGTGTATTGAAAAAAAAAAGAAAAAAGAATATCAATCCAACTCAAACTATTCTGAAAAACAGAGGAAGAAAGAACACTTCTAAACTAATTTTATGAGGCCGTATTACCCTTATACTGAAACCAGACAAAGACACATCATGAAAAGAAAACCACATTGCAATATCTCTGATGAACACTGATGCACAAGTCCCTCACAAATACTAGCAAACTGAAGTCAATGACACATTATAAAGAGCGTTAATCATGGCCAAATCGGGTTTATCTCAGGAAAATAAAAATGTTTCAACATATATGATAATCAATCAATGTGATACATCATATCAACAGCACAGAGGAGAAAACCCATATGACCATTTCAATTGATGCTAAAAAAGTGTTTGATAAAATTCAGCATCCCTTCATAATAAAAACCATGAAGGAATTGGGTATATAAGAAACACACATCAATACAATAAAATTTATATATGACTGGGTGTATTGGCTCATACCTGTAATCCCAGCAATTTGTGAGCCTGAGGCAAGAGGGTCGCTTGAGCCCAGGAGTTCAAGATAGGCCTGAACAACATAGTGAGACCTTGTCTCTACAATTTTTTTTTTTTTTTTAATGAATTAACCAAGTATAGTGCCACGTGCCTGCAGTCCCGGTTACTTGGGAGGCTGAGTGGGGAGAATCACTTGAGCCTGAGAGGTGGAGGTTGCAGTGAGCCGAGATTGTGCCACTGCCCTTCATTGGCAACAGAGTGAGATTTTGTCTCAAAAAAAATTGGGAGAAAATAAAATATTTCTGCTAATATCTGAAACAATTTAAGGATGCCCACTTTCACCACCATTTTTTAACATAGTACTGGAAGTTCTAGCTGGGAAATCAGATGAGATAAAGAAATAAGCGGCAACCAAATATAAAAATAAATCAAAGTATCCATGTCTGCAGATAATATGGCTTTTTTTTTTTTTTTTTTTTTTTTTTGAGACAGAGTCTCGCTCTGTCGCCCAGGCTGGAGTGCAGTGGCAGGATCTCAGCTCACTGCAAGCTCCGCCTACCGGGTTCACGCCATTCTCCTGCCTCAGCCTCCAGAGTAGCTGGGACTACAGGCGCTCGCCACCTCGCCCGGCTAGTTTTTTGTATTTTTTAGTAGAGATGGGGTTTCACCGTGTTAGCCAGGATGGTCTTGATCTCCTGACCTCGCGATCCGCCCGTCTCGGCCTCCCAAAGTGCTGGGATTACAGGCTTGAGCCACCGCGCCGGGCCTAATATGGCTTTCTATTTGAAAAAATCTAATGACTCCACCAGAAAGTGGTGAATTTACTAACTGGTAAATTCAGTAAATTGCAGGATATAAATCAAAATTTGAAAATTAGTAGCATTTTTATATGCCAACAAAAAATAATCTAAAAAAAGAATTAATTATATCTATAAATAAGATATCTAGAAATAAATTTACCCAAGGAAATGAACAATCTCTATAATAAAAACTACAAAACATTGATGCAGCTATTAAAAAGTTTAAAAAAGAAAAGATATTCCTTGTTCATGAATTGGAAGAATTAATATTGTTAAAATGTTCATACTTTCAAAAACAATCTATAGATTTTGTGCAATCCCTATCAAAATACCAATGACATTCTTCACAGGAATAAAAAACAAATCCTAAAATTTATATGAAACCACAAAAGACCCAGAATAGCCAATGCCATCTTTAGCAAAAAGAACAAAACTGAAGGAATCACATTACATGGCTTTGAATTTTACCAGAGAGATACAATAACCAAAACACGTGGTTCTGGCATAAAGACAAATACATAGACCAATAGAATAGAATAGATAACCCAATAGCAAATCCATACATCTACAGTAAACTCATTTCTGACCAAGTCGCCAAGAACATACACTGGAGAAAGGACAGTCTCTTCAACAAGCGGTGCTGGGAAAATTAGCTATCCATTTGCAGAAGAATGAAACTAGACCCCTATCTCTCATCATATAAAAATCAAATAAAAATAGATTAAAGACTTAAATCTAAGACCTTAGACTCTGAAACGTCTAAAAAATAATTCACTGGAAAACCTCTACAGGATATTGGTCTGGGCAAAGATTTATTGAGTAATACCCCCACAAACACAGGCAATCAAAGCAAACACTGAACAAATAGAATCACATAAAGTTAAAAACATTCTTGGCCGGGCGCGGTGGCTCACGCCAGTAATCCCAGCACTTTGAGAGGCCGAGGCGGGCGGATCACGAGGTCAGGAGATCCAGACCATCCTGGCTAACACGGTGAGACCACCGTCTCCACTAAAAATACAAAAAAATAGATTGGTTTGGTGGTGGGCGCCTGTAGCCCCAGCTACGCTGGAAGCTGAGGCAGGAGAATGGCGTGAACCTGGGAAGTGGAGCTTGAGGTGAGCCAAGATGTCGCTACTGCACTCCAGCCTGGGCGACAGAGTGAGACCCCGTCTCAAAAAAAAAAAAAAAAAAAAAAAAAATTCTTGAACACACAACCCACAGAATCTAAGAAAATATTTGCAAACTGTTCCTCTGACAAGGGATTAATAACCAGAATATGTAAGTGGATGAAACAGCTCTATAGGAAAAAAAATCTAATAATCCAATGAAAAATTGGCAGAAGATTTAAATAGACATTTCTCAAAAGAAGACATGCCAATGACAGATATATGAAAAGGTGCTCCGTGGTATTAATCATTAGATAAATGCAAATCAAAACTACAATGAGACATCATCTCACACCAGTAAAAATGACTTTTATCTACAAGATGGTAAGAAATGGTAGTGTGGCTGTGGAGCAGAGGAAACCCTAATACACTGTTGGTGGGAATGTAAATTAGTACAGTCACTATGGAGAACACTATGGAGGTTCTTTAAAATGTAAAAATAGAACTACCATGTAATCCAGCAATCTTACTTCTAAGTACATATCCAAAAGAAAGGAAATCAGTAGATCTTTACAATCCATGTTTATTGCAACACTATTCACAATAGCCAAATTTTGGAAGAAACTTAAGTTTCCATCAAGAAAGTAATGGGTAAAGAAAATGTGTTACATATACACAATAGAGTACTATTCAGCCATAAAAAGAATGAGATCCTGTCATTTGCAACAACTTGGATATAACAGAAAGACAAATTTGACATGTTCTCAGACATTTGTGAAAGCCAAAAATTAAAACAATTGAATTTATGAAGATAGAGAGTAGAAGAATGGTTACCAGAGGCTGTCAAGCATTAATGGGAGACAGAAATGTGGGAATTGTTAATGAACACAAAAATAGAGTTAGATAGAATAAATAATAGCTAGTACTTGATAGCACAACAGGGTGACTACAGTCAACAATAATTTATTATACATTTTAAAGTAACTAAGACTATAATTGAAATGTTTTTAACACACACAAAAAAGGAAGTGCTTGAGGTAGTAGATAAGTCATTTACCCTGATGTGATTATTAAGCAGTCTATTCCTGTATCATGTACCCCCTATTATATATACCTAATATGTATTATAAAGTATATTATCTCATGTACTCCATAAATATATATACCTAATATGTACTCATAAAAATTATAAATAAAAAATATTCCTTTTTTCTCTCCAATCTGAATATTAATTTCTTTTTCTTTCTAATTGCCTTGGTTAGAACTCCCAATACTATGTTAAATTAAAATGGCAAGATAAGACATCCTTGGCTTGTTTCTGATCTTACAGAGACAGCATTCATCTTTTTAGCCATAAAATTTTCAAATGCCCTCTATCATAGTCAGGAAGTTCCCTTCTCTTAATTTCTTGAATATTCTTGTCATGAAATGATATTAGAGTTTGTTAACTGTTTTCTCAACACCTATTGAAATGATCAGAGGTTTCTGTTCTTTGTTTTATGAATATAGATATTACATGATTGATATTTACATGTTTAACCAACTTTGCATTTACTAATACAATCCAACTTTGTCATGGTATATAATTCTTTTTGTATGTTGCTGGATTCAGTTTGCTATTATTGTGTTACAAATTTTTGAATTTATATTCATGAGGTATATTAGTCTTATTATTGTAAGGTTTGCATAACAGAATAATATTGGCTTCATAAACTGAGTTTAAATGTGTTCCTACCTATTCTGTTTTTTGGAAAAATTTGGGAAGAATTGGTATTAACATTTGTTTAAAAATGTGTAGATGGATATAAGCTGTTTTATACTTTGGCTATTATGAATCATGCTGCAATAAACATGAGAGTTTATATAACTATGATTTGCCACTTGTTAAAAAGAAATACGGAATTCACCAATGATGTCTGCATTAGGCTGTGCTCACATAGCTATGAAGAAATCCCTGAAGCAGGGCAATTTATAAATAAAAGAGGTTTAAATTGGCTTACAGTTCTGCAGGTTGTACAGGAATCATGGTGCTGGCATCTGCTTCTGGTGAGGGCCTCAGGGAGCTTACAATCATAATGGAAGTTGAAGGAGAAGCCAGCATAACACATGGTGCAAGCAGGAGCAAGAGAGAGCAAGGAAGAAAGGTGTCACATACATTTAAACAATCAGATCTTATGAGAAATAATTTAATATCACAAGGATATCTTCAAGGAGATTATGCAAAACAATTCATGAGAAATCTGTCCCCAAAATCCAATCACCAGACTCCAAGGCCCCACCTCCACTAGTGGAGATAACATTTCAACATTAGATTTGGCAGGAAAAAATATTTGAAATATATTATCCCACCCCCAATCGCTCAAATATAATATTCTTCTCAGATTGCAAAATATAATCACCTCCTTCCAATAGTCCCCCAAAACTCTCAACTCTTTTCAGCATCACACAAATTTCTGAAGTCTAAAGTCTCATCTGAGACAAGGCAAGTGCCTTCTACCTATAAGCCTGTAAAATAAAAAACAAGTTGTTTACTTCCAAGATACAATGGGAGTACAGGCATTGAGTAAATACTTTCAATCCAAAAGGAATAAATTAGTCAAAAGAAATGGTCTACAGGCCCTACACAAGTCTGAAAACCAGTAGAGTAGTACTTAGGTCTTACAGCTCCAAAATAAACTCCGCTGACTCCATGTCCTGCATATAGGGTACACTGGTGTAAAAGGTGGGCTCCCAAGGCCTTGGGCAGCTCCACCTCTGTGTCTCTAAAGGGGATAACCTCCACAGCTTTTATCACAGGTTAAAGTTGAGTATCTGTGGCTTTTCCAGGTGCATAGTGTAAGCTGTCAGTGGCTCTACAATTCTGGGATCTGGGGGAAGGTGGCCTTTTTCTCACAGCTCCACTATGCAGTGCCCTAGCTGGGACTCCGTGTGGGGCCCACAATCCCATATTTCCACTCAGTATTTCACTGGTAGAGGTTATCAGTGAGGGCTCCACCCTCTAGCAGATTTCTGCCTGGGAACCCAGGCTTTTCCATGCGTCTCCTGAAATCCAGGCAGAGGCTGCTAGGCCTCCTTCAGTCTTGTACTCTGCATTCCTACAGGCTTACCACCGTATAAAAACTACAAAGGCTTATGGCTCACACTCTCCAAAGTGGTGACCTGAGCTGTACCTGGACCCCTTTGAGCTGGAGCTAAAGTTGGAATGGCCTGGATGCAGGGAGCAGTGTACTGAAGCCACACAGTGCTGGGGGCTCCTGTGCCTGGGCCACAAAACCAATTTATTTTTTTATACTTTAAGTTCTAGGGTACATGTGCACAGTGTGCAGGTTTGTTACATATGTATACATGTGCCATGTTGGTGTGCTGCACCCATTAACTCGTCATTTACATTAGGTATATCTCCTAATGCTATCTCTCCCCCGCTCCCCTCCACACAATAGGACCCGGTGTGTGATGTTCCCCTTCCTGTGTCCAAGTGATCTCATTGTTCAATTCCCACCTATGAGTGAGAACATGTGGTGTTTGGTTTTCTGTTCCTGTGATAGTTTGCTAAGAATGATGGTTTCCAGCTGCATCCATGTCCCTACAAAGGACACAAATTCATCCTTTTTTATGGCTGCATAGTATTCCATGGTGTATATGTGCCACATTTTCTTAATCCAGTCTGTCACTGATGGACAAGTGGGTTGATTCCAAGTCTTTGCTATTGTGAATAGTGCTGCAATAAACATACGTGTGCATGTGTCTTTATAGCAGCATGATTTATGATCCTTTGGGTATATCCCGAGTAGTGGGATGGTTGGGTCAAATGGTATTTCTAGTTCTAGACACTTTAGGAATCGCCACACTGTTTCCCACAATGGTTGAACTAGTTTACAGTCCCACCAACAGTGTAAAAGTGTTCCTATTTCTCCACATCCTCTCCAGCACGTGTTGTTTCCTGATTTTTTAATGATTGCCATTCTAGCTGGTGTGAGATAGTATCTCATTGTGCTTTTGATTGGCATTACTCTGATGGCGAGTGATGATGAGCATTTTTCCATGTGTCTGTTGGCTGTATGAATGTCTTCTTTTGAGAAGTGTCTGTTCATATCCTTTGCCCACTTTTTGATGGGGTTGTTTGTTTTTTTCTTATATATTTGTTTGAGTTCTTTGTAGATTCTGGATATTAGCCTTTTGTCAGTTGAGTAGACTGCAAAAATTGCTCCCATTCTGTAGGTTGCCTGTGCACTCTGATGGTAGTTTCTTTTGCTGTGCAGAGGCTCTTTAGTTTAATTATATCCCATTTGTCAATCTTGGCTTTTGTTGCCATTGCTTTTGGTGTTTTAGACATGAAGTCCTAGGCATGGGCAAAACCAATTTTTTTATCTTAAGCCTCTGGGCCTGTGATGCTAGAGACTACTTGGAATTGGCTACTAGCCATTGGCTATTAGCATTGTCTTGGCTGTTAGCACTTGGCTCCTTTTTAGTTATGTTCATATCTCTAGCAAGTAGTTGCTCCACAGTCTCCTTGGATTACTCTCAAAATAGTTCTTTTCTGACTTTGGCACGTGGCCAGGCTACAAATTTTTCAAGCTTTTATGCTCTGCTTTCCCTTTATGTAGAAGTTGCAACTTTAATTTTTTTTTCTCCCAAAGCTGAGCATAAGCTATTAGAAGCAGCCAAGCCACATCATGCATGCTTTGCTGATTAGAAATTTCTTCCACTAATTACCCTAAGTAATCACTTAGAGTGATTAAGTTAAGACTTCCACAGACACCTAGGGTATAAACAAAATGTGCCCAAGCTCTTTAATAAATTATAACATGCATGACTTTTGCTCCAGTTTCCAATAAGCTCCTCATTTCTATCTGAGACCTTATCAGCTTGTACTTCACTGTCCATACCCCTATCAACATTTTCTTCACAATCATTTAACCAGTTTCTAAGAAGTTCTAAACATTCACTCATGTTCCTGTCTTCTTCTGAGCCCTCCAAACTCTTCCAGCTTCTGCTCATTACACAGTTTTAAAGCCACTTCCAGATTTTCATGTATGTTTATGGGAATGTCCCTCTCTTCAATACCAACTTTTTGTGTTATGCTGTTCCCACATTGTTATAAGTAAATACTTGAGGCTAGGTAATTTATAAAGAAAATAGGTTAAATTTGCTCATGTTTCTGCAGGCTGCAGAGGAAGCATGGCACCAGCATCTGCTTCTGGTGAGGGATTTAGGAAACTTACAACTATGGCAGAAGACAAAGGGGAAGTCAACTTATCACATGGAAAGAGCAGGATCAAGAGAGAGAAGGAGAGGGTGCCACACAGTTTTAAACAGCCAGATCTCATGAGAAATTATTTAGTATCACAAGGACAGCATCCAGGAGACGGTGCCAAATCATTCATGAAATACCCAACCTCACGATCAAATTACCTCCCACCAGACCCAACATCCAACATTGGGGATTAAATCCCAACATGAGATTTGGTGAGGACAAATACTCAAACTACATCAAGGCAATCTATTCATGGACTTTTTATTATGGAGAGGTTTTTCATTATCAATTGGATTGCTTTCATTGTTACAAGTTTCTGTTTCTTCTTGAGTCAGTTTCAGTAGGGCTTTTTCCATTTTTTATAAGTTATATAATTTTTTAGTGTATTATTGCTTATACAATACCCTATTTCTTTTTTTTTTTTAATTTTACTTCAGGTTCTGGAATACATCAGCAGAACATGCAAGTTTGTTACATAGGTATACATGTTCCATGATGGTATGCTGCACCTATCAACTTGTCATCTAGGTTTTAAGCCCTTCATGCATTAAGTATTCGTCCTAATGCTCTCCCTCCCCTTGCCTTCCAACCCCCCACAGGCCCCAGTATGTGATGCTCCCCTCCCTGTGTCTATGTGTTCTCATTGTTCAATTCCCACTTATGAGTGAGAAATACAGTGTTTGGTTTTTTGTTCCTGTGTTAGTTTTCTGAGAATGATGGTGTTCAGCTTCATCCACGTCCCTGCAAAGGACATGAATTCATTCTTTTTCATGGGGGCATAGTATTCCATGGTATATATGTACTGTATTTTCTTTACCCAGTCTATCATAGATGGACATTTGGGTTGGTTCCAAGTCTTTGACAATAGCCTATTTATTTCTGTAGGCTCCACAGTAAATGCCCCATTTTCACCTGATTTGGTATTTCTTTTTTTTTTTTTTTTATTCTTTAAGTTCTTGGATACATGTGTGGAAAGTGAAGGTTTGTTACATAGGTATACATGTGCCATAGTGGTTTAATGTACCCATCAACCCGTCATCTACATTAGGTATTTCTCCTAATGCTATCCCTCCCCTTGTCCCCACCCCCTGACAGACCCTGGTGTGTGATACTTCCTTCCCTGTGCCCATATGTTCTCATTGTTCAACTCCCACTTATGAGCGAGAATATGCAGTGTTTGATTTTCTGTTCCTGTGTTAGTTTGCTGAGAATGATTGTTTCCAGCTTCATCCATATTCCTGCAAAGGACATGAATTCATTCTTTTCCATGGCTGCATAGTATTCCATGGTATATATGTGCCACATTTTCTTTATTCAGTCTATCACTGATGGGCGGGTTGGTTCCAAGTCTTTGCTATTGTGAATACCCAAAGGATTACAAATCATTCTATCATAAAGACACAGTCACACATAGGTTTATTGACTTGGTAATTTTAATATTCTCTTTTTTTCATTCTAGATAAAAGTTTGTCAATTTTGTTCATCTTCTTAAAAAAATTTTTGAATTATCTATTTTATTGTTTTTCCCAGCCTCTATTATTTTAAATCTAGCCTTCATTATTTTCTTCTGCTACTTGTTTTGGATTTAGTTGACATTCTAGTTTGTTAGGTTAGGTTATTAATTTAAGACGTTTCCATTTTAAATGTAGGCATTTACAGCCACAAATGTCACTTTGAGAGCTGTTTTTGCTGTGTTTCATTATTTTTGGTACATTATTTACTTGTTTTTATTCCTTTCAATGTAGTTTGCAATTTCTTTTTTGATTTTTTCTTTAATCCATTGGTTATTTAAGAGTACATTCTTTCATTTTCATATAATTGTGAATTTCTCGAATTTCTTCCTGTAATTGATTTATAATTTTATTTTATTCAGTTAAAGAATATACTTAGTATGACTTACATCTTGAAGTATTTTGAGAATTGTTTCATGGCCTAACATATGTTCTGTTATAAAAATTATTTAAGGTGTACATAAAAATATATTCTGCTATTGTTGGGTGGAGTGTTCTATAGATGTCATTTAGGTCTAGTTGGTTTATTCAAGTCCTATATTTTCTTGTTTATTTTATGCCTAGTGATTCTATCCATTCTAGAAGTGGGATATTGAAGACTGTAAATATTATTGTAGAATTGTCTATTTCTCCCTTTAATTTTGTCAGTTTTTTCTTCACATATTTTGGGACATTGTCAAAAATACATATGTATTTACCATTCTTACATATTGTTGATAAAATGACCCTTTTATCATTATAAAATAGTATTCTTTTCATCTAAGAACAATTTTTAAAAGTCTATTTTGTCTGATATTAGCATAGATACATAAGCTCACTATTAGCTATTGGTTTCATGATATATCCTGTCTGATCCTTATACTTTAAATCTATTTTTATTTTTGTATCTAAAGTGTATGTCTTGGAGAAAGGTGGAGAAAGATGGTCAAAGTAAAGGCTTAATTCATCATTTCCTTGGCAAGGACACCAATTTAACAACTATCTACATAGATAAACAACTGCATAAGGACCAAAAATCAGATACCAGCTTGACCACAGAGGGGTAGAGCATAAAGTGGACTCTTGGATTCAAGATTCCAACTCTTGGCTCTTGTATGGCATTTCTTAACCTGTACTGGGGCAGAGGGGAGCCCGCTGCTCTGAATGGTGAGTCCCAGGCCAGGCGGCATTCACCACAAGCTGTTTGAAAAGCAATCGGGCCTGAAGGGAATATCACTGGTAGCCTTCCAGTACTCCCTGTGAGCCTACGGTGGTGGTGGCCATGGAGTGAGCCTCCTCTGCTTGTTTAAATTGGTGTGAAGAATGGGAAGAACTGCATCTTGTGGTTTGAGTGCTAGTTCAGCAGTAGCTCAACAGAGTATCAAGTAGGCTAAGGTATTTTACTCCAGTTTCTGGCTCCTGGATGGTACTTCTGAACCTCCCTGGGGCCTGGGGCAACTTGATTCCCTGAAACAAACAACAACAACAAACCTAGCAACAACAACAAACAAGCCTAGCTGGATCGTCACATGATGATTGCAGAGCTCCAGAGCTTTGAACAAAATAGGTGATAGCCAGGTATTTGTTATAGTCCCGGGACTCTACAATCCACAGGTAGCAAAGTCAGCTAGGCTTGTATCTTTCCCCTCAGGGCAGCAAGCTCCCCCAGTCCCTGAGTGGGCTCAGAGGTGCCATCAAGGATTCAGGGACTACAGTCTTCTAAGGAGAAGACTACCCAGTGTTCAATGGTACTGTGGCTGAGCTGGCACTCAAATCACAAGACACAGTTCTTCCCACTCTTCTTCCCATTTTCAAAGGCAGAGAAGCCTGGCACCATAGCCACTGCTATCAAAGGCAACAAGGAGTACTGCCAGACTACTGGTGATTTTCCTTTAAGACCCAAAGTCTCTTAAGTCAGCTTGTGGTTAATATTGCTTAGCCTAAGACTCACCCTTCAGGGAAATGGGCTCCACTCTTACCCAGAGTAGGCTCAGAAATGTCATTCAAAAGTCAAGTCCTAAAACCAGAAACCCTAAAACCTCACTTGAATCTCTACACTACTATGGCCATGCTGGTACCTATAGTGCACGGCAAAGTTCCCTTTCCTTTACCCTCTGCTTTTCTCAAGCAGAAGGAGTTTCACCCCATAACCACCATAACTGGTAATGTGCTGAGTGTCACCTAAAGCCAGTAAGACTCAGAGGCTTACCCAAGGTCCACAATGTAGTACCTTAGTATCGCTGCTGGTATTCAGTTCCCAAGGGCTCTTCAATTAGCAGGTGATGAGTGCTGCCAGGAATAGTTTACTCCCTTCAAGGCAGCAGGTTCCCTTTTGATCCAGGGTATGTCTGGAACTGTCATCTGGGATCTAGGGCCTGGAATGGGAAGCTCACTATTCTGCTGTGGCTGAACTGGTATCCAAGATGCAAGACACAGTCTTTTCCACTCCTTCCTCTCTTGTTCTAAAACAGAAGAAAGAGGTCTCTTGGAACTATGAGCTGTGCAGTCTAGGGTTAAGGAAGAAGTGATGCCAGCACTCTCTTAGCTGCCCCAGCTGATATCTCATTAGGTCACATGCCCCACCTCCTACATCCACTGTCTCTGGGCCCAGTTCAGTACTAGAATTCATTTAAGAGTTGCAGTCCCTATGGCCTAGACTGCATTTCAAGTTCAGTTAGAGACACAGAGGACTTCAGTGGCAAGGTTTGTAGGAACTCAAGTTCAGAGGACTGGGATCAGTGATTTTCCTCTGGCTAGGGCTGATTTACATGCTCCCTTTATGGATATGCATCAGCTGAGTTTGGTCCAGATTTCCTTTCTACTCGAAGAGGACAGCACTTGTGTTCTCCCTTCCCAAGCACCCAGAGACACACTCTGCACAAGGTTGCCACTGCTGGAGAGTAGGGGAGGGGTGACATCAGCAATTCAAGACAGTTTTTTTCTACCTTTTCAGTGCCTCTCTCAGTGATACAAAGTTAAAGCCATGTAATTTGAGACTTCATGTAATTTTTGGTTAGTATAAATGTGTTTTTACTCTGTAGATAGTTGTTAAATTGGTGTCCTTGTGCCAGAGGGACAATCAGTGGAGCCTTCTATTCTGCCATCGTGCTCTTGCTTTGCCTCTCCTACCATCTTTTTAAATTTGTTTTATCTGTGATGTGCATAGGGATTCAATTTTACATTTCATCAGAATCTAGTTGGTATTAATTCCAATAGTATACAAAACATTTTCATTATATAGAACTCCATTATTTACCATTCCTTTGTAGCATTATTGTAATGTAAAGTATATCTGTACACATTACATGCCCATTAAACAGATTTAAAATTATTGCTTTATGCAGCTGTCTTTTAATACATTTATACCATCACTTACAATATTTTACGTAGTTACCATTATCAGTGCTATTTATTTCTACATGGGCATTGAAGTTGCTTTGTAGCATTGATTCATCCTTTTTTTTTTTTTTTTTTTGGGGGGGGGGGGGTGTATGTGTGTGTCTTTTTTTTTCCTTATTTATTATTTATTTATTTTTTATTTATTTTTTATTATACTTTAAGTTCTAGGGTACATGTGCATAACGTGCAGGTTTGTTACATATGTATACTTGTGCCATGTTGGTGTGCTGCACCCATCAACTCGTCAGCACCCATCAATTCATCATTTATATCATGTATAACTCCCCAATGCAAGCCCTCCCTCCTCCCCCCTCCCCATGATAGGCCCCAGTGTGTGATGTTCCCCTTCCCAAGTCCAAGTGATCTCATTGTTCAGTTCCCACCTATGAGTGAGAACATGCAGTGTTTGGTTTTCTCTTTTTGTGATAGTTTGCTAAGAATGATGGTTTCCAGGCGCATCCATGTTCCTACAAAGGACACAAACTCATCCTTTTGTAAGGCTGCATAGTATTCCATGGTGTATATGTGCCACATTTTCTTAATCCAGTCTGTCACAGATGGACATTTGGGTTGATTCCAAGTCTTTGTTATTGTGAATAGTGCCGCAATAAACATACGTGTGCATGTGTCTTTGTAGTAGAATAATTTATAATCCTTTGGGTATATACCCAGTAGTGGGATGGCTGGGTCATATGGTACATCTAGTTCTAGATCCTTGAGGAATTGCCATACTGTTTTCCATAATGGTTGAACTAGTTTACAATCCCACCAACAGTGTAAAAGTGTTCCTATTTCTCCACATCCTCTCCAACAACTGTTGTTTCCTGACTTCTTAATGATTGCCATTCTAACTGGTGTGAGATGGTATCTCATTGTGGTTTTGATTTGCATTTCTCTGATGGCGAGTGATGATGAGCATTGTTTCATGTGTCTGTTGGCTGTATGAATGTCTTCTTTTCAGAAATGTCTGTTCATATCCTTTGCCCACTTTTTGATGGGGTTGTTTGTTTCTTTCTTGTATACTTGTTTGAGTTCTTTGTAGAATCTGGATATGAGCCCTTTGTCAGATGAGTAGGTTGCAAAAATTTTCTCCCATTCTGTAGGTTGCCTGTTCACTCTGATGGTAGTTTCTTTTGCTGTGCAAAAGCTCTTTAGTTTAATTAGATCCCATTTCTCAATTTTCGCTTTTGCTGCCGTTGCTTTTGGTATTTTAGAAATGAAGACCTTGCCCATGCCTATGTCCTGAATGGTACTACCTAGATTTTCTTCTAGGGTTTTTATGGTATTAGGTCTAACATTTAAGTCTCCAAAACATCTTGAATTAATCTTCGTATAAGGGGTAAGGAAAGGATCCAGTTTCAGCTTTCTACTTATGGCTAGACAATTTTCCCAGCACCATTTATTAAATAGGGAATCCTTTCCCCATTTCTTGTTTCTCTCAGGTTTGTCAAAGATCAGATGGCTGTAGATGTGCGGAATTATTTCTGAGGACTCTGTTCTGTTCCATTGGTCTATATCTCTGTTTTGGTACCAGTACCATGCTGTTTTGGTTACTGTAGCCTTGTAGTATAGTTTGAAGTCGGGTAGCGTGACGCCTCCAGCTTTTTCCTTTTGACATAGGATTGTCTTGGCAATGCGGGCTCTTTTTTGGTTCCATATGAACTTTAAAGCAGTTGTTCCAATTCTGTGAAGAAACTCATTGGTAGCTTGATGGGGATGGCATTGAATATATAAATAACCTTGGGCAGTAAGGCCATATTCACGATATTGATTCTTCCTATCCATGAGCATGGTATGTTCTTCCATTTGTTTGTGTCCTCTTTGATTTCACTGAGCAGTGGTTTGTAGTTCTCCTTGAAGAGGTCCTTGACATCCCTTGTAAGCTGGATTCCTAGGTATTTTATTCTCTTTGAAGCAATTGTGAATGGAAGTTCATTCCTGATTTGGCTCTCTGCTTGTCTGTTACCGGTGTATAAGAAGGCTTGTGATTTTTGAACATTAATTTTGTATCCTGAGACTTGGCTGAAGTTGCTTATCAGCTTAAGGAGATTTTGGGCTGAGACGATGGGGTTTTCAAAATATACAATCATGTCATCTGCAAACAGGGACAATTTGACTTCTTCTTTTCCTAACTGAATACCCTTGATTTCTTTCTCTTGCCTGATTGCCCTAGCCAGAACTTCCAACACTATGTTGAATAGGAGTGGGGAGAGAGGGCATCCCTGTCTTGTGCCAGTTTTCAATGGGAATTGTTCCAGTTTCTGCCCGTTCAGTATGATATTAGCTGTGGGTTTATCATAAATAGCTCTTATTATTTTGAGGTACGTTCTATTAATACCGAATTTCTTGAGCATTTTTAGCATGAAGGGCTGTTGAATTTTGTCAAAGGCCTTTTCTGCATCTATTGAGATAATCATGTGGTTCTTGTCTTTGGTTCTGTTTATATGCTGGATACATTTATTGATTTGTGAATGTTGAACCAGCCTTGCATCCCAAGGATGAAGCCCACTTGATCATGGTGGATAAGCTTTTTGATGTGCTGCTGAATCCGGTTTGCCAGTATTTTATTGAGAATTTTTGCATTGCTGTTCATAAGGGATATTGCTCTAAAATTCTCTTTATTTGTTGTGTCTCTGCCAGGCTTTGGTATCAGGATGATGTTGGCCTCATCAAATGAGTTAGGGAGGATTCCCTCTTTTTCTATTGATTGGAATAGTTTCAGAAGGAATGGTACCAGCTCCTCCTTGTACCTCTGGTAGAATTCAGCTGTGAATCCATCTGGTCCTGGACTTTTTCTGGAGGGTAGGCTATTAATTGTTGCCTCAATTTCAGAGCCTGCTATTGGTCTATTCAGGGATTCAACTTCTTCCTGGTTTATTCTTGGAAGAGTGTAAGTGTCCAGGAAATTATCCATTTCTTCTAGATTTCCTAGTTGATTTGCGTAGAGGCGTTTATAGTATTCTCTGATGGTTGTTTGTAATTCTGTGGGGTCAGTGGTGATATCCCCTTTATCATTTTTTATTGTGTCTATTTGATTCCTCTCTCTTTTCTTGTTTATTAGCCTTCCTAGCGGTCTGTCAATTTTGTTGATCTTTTCAAAAAACCAACTCCTGGATTCATTGATTTTTTGGAGGGTTTTTTGTGTCTCTATCTCCTTCAGTTCGGCTCTGATCTTAGTTATTTCTTGCATTCTGCTAGCTTTTGAATGTGTTTGCTCTTGCCTCTCTAGGTCTTTTAATTGTGATGTTAGAGTGTCCATTTTAGATCTTTCCTGCTTTCTCTTGTGGGCATTTAGTGCTATAAATTTCCCTCTACACACTGCTTTAAATGTGTCCCAGAGATTCTGGTATGTTGTATCTTTGTTCTCATTGGATTCAAAGAACAGCTTTATTTCTGCTTTCATTTCGTTATGTACCCAGTACTCATTCAGGAGCAGGTTGTTCAGTTTCCAAAACTTGAGCTGTTTTGATTGAGTTTCTCAGTCCTGAGTTCTAGTTTGATTGCACTGTGGTCTGAGAGAAAGTTTGTTATAATTTCTGTTCTTGTACATTTGCTGAGGAGTGCTTCACTTCCAATTATGTGGTCAATTTTGGAATAAGTGCGATGTGGTGCTGAGAAGAATGTATATTCTGTTGATTTGGGGTGGAGAGTTCTATAGATGTCTATGAGGTCCGCTTGGTGCAGAGATGAGTTCAATTCCTGGATATCCTTGTTAACTTTCTGTCTCGTTGATCTGTCTAATGTTGACAGTGGAGTGTTGAAGTCCCCCATTATTATTGTATGGGAGTCTAAGTCTCTTTGTAGGTCTCTAAGGACTTGCTTTATGAATCTGGGTGCTCCTGTATTGGGTGCATATATATTTAGGAGAGTTAGCTCTTCCTGTTGAATGGATCCCTTTACCATTGTGTAATGGCCTTCTTTGTCTCTTTTGATCTTTGATGGTTTAAAGTCTGTTTTATCAGAGACTAGGATTGCAACCCCTGCTTTCTTTTGTTCTCCATTTGCTTGGTAGATCTTCCTCCATCCCTTTATTTTGAGCCTATGTATGTCTCTGCATGTGAGATGGGTCTCCTGAATACAGCAGACTGATGGGTCTTGACTCTTTATCCAGTTTGCCAGTCTGTGTCTTTTAATTGGAGCATTTAGTCCATTTACATTTAAGGTTAATATTGTTATGTGTGAACTTGATCCTGCCATTATGATATTAACCGGTTATTTTGCTCGTTAGTTGATGCAGTTTCTTCCTAGCCTCGATGGTCTTTACATTTTGGCATGTTTTTGCAATGGCTGGTACCCGTTGTTCCTTTCCATGTTTAGGGCTTCCTTCAGGGTCTCTTGTAAGGCAGGCCTGGTGGTGACAAAATCTCTAAGCATTTGCTTATCTGTAAAGGATTTTATTTCTCCTTCTCTGATGAAACTTAGTTTGGCAGGATATGAAATTCGGGGTTTAAAATTCTTTTCTTTAAGAACGTTGAATATTGGCCCTCACTCTCTTCTGGCTTGTAGAGTTTCTGCCGAGAGATCTGCTTTTAGTCTGATGGGCTTCCCTTTGTGGGTAACCCGACCTTTCTCTCTGGCTGCCCTTAAGATTTTTTCCTTCATTTCAACTTTGGTGAATCTGGCAATTATGTGTCTTGGAGTTGCTCTTCTGGAGGAGTATCTTTGTGGCGTTCTCTGTATTTCCTGAATTTGAATGTTGGCCTGCCCTAGTAGGTTGGGGAAGTTCTCCTGGATGATATCCTGAAGAGTGTTTTCCAACTTGGTTCCATTTTCCCCCTCACTTTCAGGCACCCCAATCAGACGTAGATTTGGTCTTTTTACATAATCCCATACTTCCTGCAGGTATCGTTCATTTCTTTTTCTTCTTTTTTCTTTTGGTTTCTCTTCTCGCTTCATTTCATTCATTTGATCTTCAATCGCTGATACTCTTTCTTCCAGTTGATCGAGTCGGTTACTGAAGCTTGTGCATTTGTCATGTATTTCTCGTGTCATGGTTTTCATCTCTGTCATTTCGTTTATGATCTTCTCTGCATTAATTAGTCTAGCTGTCAATTCTTCCACTCTTTTTTCAAGATTTTTAGTTTCTTTGCGCTGGGTATGTAATTCTTCCTTTAGCTCTGAGAAGTTTGATGGACTGAAGCCTTCTTCTCTCATCTCGTCAAAGTCATTCTCCGACCAGCTTTGATCCATTGCTGGCGATGGGCTGCGCTCCTTTGCAGGGGGAGATGCGCTCTTATTTTTTGAATTTCCAGCTTTTCTGCCCTGCTTCTTCCCCATCTTTGTGGTTTTATCTGTCTCTGGTTTTTGATGATGGTGACGTACTGATGGGGTTTTGGTATATGTGTCCTTCCTGTTTGATAGTTTTCCTTCTGACAGTCAGAAGGACTGTCTGTTGGTCTGTTGGAGATTGCTTGAGGTCCACTCCAGACCCTGTTTGCCTGGGTATCAGCAGCAGAGGTTTCCGAAGATAGAATATTGCTGAACAGTGAATGTACCTGTCTGATTCTTCCTTTGGAAGTTTCCTCTCAGGGGTGTACTCCACCCTGTGAGGTGTGGGGTGTCATACTGCCCCTAGTGGGGGATGTCTCCCAGCTAGGCTACTCAGGGGTCAGGGACCCACCTGAGCAGGCAGTCTGTCCGTTCTCAGATCTCAACCTCCGCGTTGGGAGATCCACGGCTCTCCCCAAAGCTGTCAGACAGAGTCGTTCGCGTCTGCACCGGCTCCCCCTGCTTCCCCTGTTTGTCTTCAGCTGTGCGCTGTCCCCAGAGGTGGAGTCTACAGAGACAGGCAGGCTTCCTTGAGCTGCTGTGAGCTCCACCCAGTTTGAGCTTCCCAGCGGCTTTATTTACCTACTTAAACCTCAGCAATGGCGGGCGCCCCTCCCCCAGCCTCGCTGCTGCCTTGCGGATAGATCGCCGCAAACTGCTGTGTTAGCAGTGAGGGAGGCTCCGTGGGCGTAGGACCCTCCCGGCCAGGTGTGGGATATATTCTCCTGGTGTGCCTGTTTGCTTAAAGCGCAGTATTGGGGTGAGAGTTACCCGATTTTCCAGGTGTTGTGTGTCTCAGTTCCCCCGGCTAGGAAAACGGATTCCCTTCCCCCTTGCGCTTCCAGGTGAGGCGATGCCTCGCCCTGCTTCAGCTCTCGCTGGTCAGGCTACAGCAGCTGACCAGCACCGATTGTCCGGCACTCCCTAGTGAGATGACCCCAGTACCTCACTTGAAAATGCAGAAATCACCGGTCTTCTGTGTCGCTCACGCTGGGAGTTGGAGACTGGAGCTGTTCCTATTTGGCCATCCTGATTCATCTTAATCTAAAGACTCTTTATATTTATTGTAGGTAGGGACTTCTAGAGATTTTATTTTTGTTAATAAACAAAATGAATGTCTTAATTTCTCTTGTATTTCTGAAGGGCTGTTTTTCTTGACATAGAATGATTGGTTTATAATTTATTTTGGCACTTTAAATATGTCACCGCATTGCCTTCTGGCTTTATAATTTCTCACGACCTTGTTTTTAAGATCCTTTTATACATAATAAAAATCTTCTCATAAGCTGCTTTCAAGATTCTCTTTATCATTGAATTTTAACACTGTTATTGTGCCATATCTAGGCGTGACTGTCTTTGAGTTCATTCTACTTGGAGTTCATTGTTCTTCTTGAATGTACAGATCAATGTTTTTCATCAAAGTTTTGATTTTTTACCATAACCCATTCAAATATTCTGCATTCTTCTTTGTCTGCCACCTCTACATCTGGAATTCGTATTCTACATATATTTGTGCATTTGATTATGTCCAATGGGTCTCTCAGACTCTGTTCATTTTCCTTCATTCTTTATATTCCTTATTCTTTCTGTTCTTCAATCTGAATAATTTTATTTGACCTATCTTCAAGTATGCTGATTCTCTCTTCTTGCTGCTCAAATCTGCTGCTGAGCCACTGTAGTGGATTTTTCATGTCAGTCACTGTGCTTTTCAATTTCCAAATTTCTACTTGTTGATAGATAACTTCTGTTTTATTTATATTTTCTGTATGGTAAAATAACATTATAATTATTTTATTTAGTTATTTAAACATATTTTTCTTTAGTCGTTTGAACATACTTATAATAGCTAAATTAAAATCTTTGTCATATGATTCCAACATCTGGACTTCCTGAGGGGAAAAGCATATTTTTAACTGTGTATAAGCCATACTTTCTTATATCTTTGCATGTCTCATATTTTTATCTGGGAAAATGAACATTTTAAATAATATTATGTTTAGTTTTTGGATGTTAGATTCTCCTGCCCCTTCCCGGGAGACTATTGTTGTTTATGCTTGTTTATTTTCTGACTTTTTAAACTAATTTTGTAAGGTCTGTATTCTTTGTCTTGTATTGTCACTGAAGTCCCTGCTCAATTAGCTTAATAATCAGCTAATGACTGAAAACAGATTTTCTTAAACGTATTAAACCAATAAGTCCTCCAATCTTTTCAGGAGACTCTACGTGTGTGTGTATGAGTGTGTGTGTGTGTGTGTGTGATGGCACAACTTCTTCATTTCCTGCTTGCACAAGTGTCAAAGTATGCCATAAGTGTTAAAGTAGAATCTCCTTGGGTCTTCTCTGAGCATGCACAACATCCTGGTCATGCACACAGTCCAAAAGATGCATGTGGCCTCCTAGATTCTCAGAAATATGTTAGACATTTTCAAAGCCTCTACAGACATGTGATTCTCCAGATTTTCTTTTTAAGATGTTTCGTTACCTTATTGGCTTTTCCGTCTGTTACCCACTGCTGCATGCATCTGTGAAGTTAAACCATTTTCTGTAACTGTTTTCAACAAATGTCCCTGAGGAGAAGGGGTTTTTCCACTGAATAAGCTCTGAGTCAAGTCAAATATAGTCTTCCAAAGGAGTGTTTTCCAGTGAACCATCACACAACTCAAATAGTAAAAATCCTCTCAAAATGAAAGTTAAAAGAGC
The DNA here is from genome assembly GCF_007565055.1 of Rhinopithecus roxellana. Taxonomy (NCBI): domain Eukaryota; kingdom Metazoa; phylum Chordata; class Mammalia; order Primates; family Cercopithecidae; genus Rhinopithecus; species Rhinopithecus roxellana. Next base: position 154,126,752 of record NC_044555.1, read on the forward strand.
TTCATCTCCAAACTTCCACTTCTAGTGGCTGCCAGGCTGCTGGTTTTTACCCTAATTTTGAGTTGTTGATTTTCATGGCTGCTGCAGAGATGGAAGCGAAGAGTGGAAATAGGTCAAGTTACAGTGCCACAAAGCTCACTATTCTTCCTGAGATTCATCTGCTTTTCTTGATGCACAACAGAATACTCTATTAAGTAGATAATGGGGTCAATAGAGGTGACCACACACGTAATTTCTACCTCTCCATATTTTAGAAAATGTTATCAGTTGTCCTGAAAAAAAACTGTTCAAGCTGCCATAGAATAGAAGTTTAGGAATAACATGTACTATGATTTCCTTTGGGATAATGGTACAGTGAAAGGTACAGCATAGACACGACCTCTGGAAACCTGTCAGGCTGTCATTGGTCTTTTTTTTTTTTTTTTTTTAACGACTTTTGATTTCTTCTCTTTTCCTTTTTTTTTATTATTATACTTTAAGTTAAAGGGTACATGTGCATAACGTGCAGGTTTGTTACATATGTATATTTGTGCCATGATGGTGTGCTGCACCCATCAACTGGTCAGCACACATCAACTCGTCATTTACATGAGGTATAACTCCCAATGCAATCCTTCCCCCTCCCCCCTTCCCCCTCCCCATGATAGGCCCCGGTGTGTGATGTTCCCCTTCCCGAGTCCAAGTGATCTCATTGTTCAATTCCCACCTATGAGTGAGAACATGCGGTGTTTGATTTTCTGTTCCTGTGATAGTTTACTAAGAATGATGGTTTCCAGCTGCATCCATGTCCCTACAAAGGACTCAAACTCATCCTTTTTATGGCTGCATAGTATTCCATGGTGTATATGTGCCACATTTTCTTAATCCAATCTGTCACTGATGGACATTTGGGTTGATTCCAAGTCTTTGCTATTGTGAATAGTGCCGCAATAAACATACGTGTGCATGTGTCTTTATAGCAGCATGATTTATGATCCTTTGGGTATATACCCAGTAATGGGATGGCTGGGTCATATGGTACATCTAGTTCTAGATCCTTGAGGAATTGCCATACTGTTTTCCATAATGGTTGAACTAGTTTACAATCCCACCAACAGTGTAAAAGTGTTCTTATTTCTCCACATCCTCTCCAGCACCAATTGTTTCCTGACTTTTTAATGTTCGCCATTCCAACTGGTGTGAGATGGTATCTCATTGTGGTTTTGATTTGCATTTCTCTGATGGCCAGTGATGATGAGCATTTTTTCATGTGTCTGTTGGCTGTATGAATGTCTTCTTTTGAGAAATGTCTGTTCATATCCTTTGCCCACGTTCTGATGGGGTTGTTTGTTTTTTTCTTGTACATTTGTTTGAGTTCTTTGTAGATTCTGGATATTAGCCCTTCGTCATACAGGTAGATTGCAAAAATTTTCTCCCATTCCTTAGGTTTGCTGTTCATTCTCATGGTAATTCCTTTTGCTGTGCAGAAGATCTTCAGTTTAGTTAGATCCCATTTGTCAATTTTGGCTTTTGCAGCCATTGTTTTTTGTGTTTTAGACATGAAGTCCTTGCCCATGCCTATGTCCTGAATGGTACTACCTAGGTTTTCTTCTAGGATTTCTATGGTATCAGGTCCAACATTTATGTCTCTAATCCATCTTGAATTAGTTTTCTTACAAGGAGTAAGGAAGGGATCCAGTTTCAGCTTTCTACCTATGGCTAGCCAATTTTCCCAGCACCATTTATTAAATAGGGAATCCTTTCCCCATTTCTTGTTTCTCTCAGGTTTGTCAAAGATCAGATGGCTGTAGATGCGTGGTATTATTTCTGAGGACTCTGTTCTGTTCCATTGGTCTATATCTCTGTTTTGGTACCAGTACCATGCTGTTTTGGTTACTGTAGCCTTGTAGTACAGTTTGAAGTCAGGTAGCGTGATGCCTCCAGCTTTGTTCTTATGACTTAGGATTGTCTTGGCAATGTGGACTCTTTTTTGGTTCCATATGAACTTTAAAGCAGTTTTTTCCAATTCTGTGAAGAAATTCATTGGTAGCTTGATGGGGACGGCATTGAATCTATAAATTAACTTGGGCAGTATGGCCATTTTCATGATATTGATTCTTCCTATCCATGAGCAAGGTATGTTCTTCCATTTGTGTCGTCTTTTATTTCACTGAGCAGTGGTTTGTAGTTCTCCTTGAAGAGGTCCTTGACATCCCTTGTAAGTTGGATTCCTAGGTATTTTATTCTCTTGAAGCAATTGTGAATGGAAGTTCATTCCTGATTTGGCTCTCTGTTTGTCTGTTACTGGTGTATAAGAATGCTTGTGATTTTTGCACAGTAATTTTGTATCCTGAGAGTTTGCTGAAGTTGCTTATCAGCTTAAGGAGATTTCGGACTGAGACAATGGGGTTTTCTAAATATACAATCATGTCATCTGCAAACAGGGACAATTTGACTTCTTCTTTTCCTAACTGAATACCCTTGATTTCTTTCTCTTGCCTGATTGTCCTAGCCAGAACTTCCAACACTATGTTGAATATGAGTGGTGAGAGAGGGCATCCCTGTCTTGTGTCAGATTTCAAATGGAATTTTTCAAGTTTTTGCCCATTCAGTATGATATTGGCTGTGGGTTTGTCATAAATAGCTCTTCTTATTTTGATGTACATTCCATCAATACCGAATTTATTGATAGTTTTTAGAATGAAGGGCTGTTGAATTTTGTCAAAGGCCTTTTCTGCAACTATTGAGATAATCCTGTGGTTCTTGTCTTGGTTCTGTTTATATGCTGGATTACGTTTATTGATTTGCATATTTTGAACAAGCCTTGCATCCCAGGGATGAAGCCCACTTGATCATGGTGGATAAGCTTTTGGATGTGCTGCTGAATCCGGTTTGCCAGTATTTTAATGAGGATTTTTGCATCGATGTTCATCAGGAATATTGGTCTAAAATTCTCTTTTTTTGTTGTGTCTCTGCCAGGCCTTGGTATCAGGATGATGTTGGCCTCATAAAATGAGTCAGGGAGGATTCCCTCTTTTTCTATTGATTGGAATAGTTTCAGAAAGAACGATACCAGCTCCTCCTTGGACCTCTGGTAGAATTCAGCTGTGAATCCATCTGGTCCTGGACTTGTTTTGGTTGGTAGGCTATTAATCATTGCCTCAATTTCAGAGCCTGCTATTGGTCTATTCAGGGATTCAAATTTCTTCCTGGTTTAGTCTTGGGAGAGTGTAAGTGTCCAGGAAATTATCCATTTCTTCTAGATTTTCTAGTTGATTTGCATAGAGGTGTTTATAGTATTCTCTGATGGTAGTTTGTGTTTCTGTGGGGTCGGTGGTGATATCCCATTTATCATATTTTATTGTGTCTATTTGATTCTTCTCTCTTTTCTTCTTTATTAGTCTTGCTAGCGGTCTGTCAATTTTGTTGATCTTTTCAAAAAACCAACTCCTGAATTCATTGATTTTTTGGAGGGTTTTTTGTGTCTCTATCTCCTTCAGTTCTGCTCTGATCTTAGTTATTTCTTGCCTTCTGCTAGCTTTTGAATGTATTTGCTCTTGCTTCTATAGTTCTTTCAATTGTGATGTTAGAGTGTCAATTTTAGATCTTTCCAGCTTTCTCATGTGGACATTTAGTGCTATAAATTTCCCTCTACACACTGCTTTAAATGTTTCCCAGAGATTGTAGTATGTTGTATCTTTGTTCTCATTGGTTTCAAAGAACATCTTTATTTCTGCCTTCACTTCGTTATGTACCCAGTAGTCATTCAGGAGCAGGTTGTTCAGTTTCCATGTAGTTGAGCGGTTTTGATTGAGTTTCTTAGACCTGAGTTCTAGCTTGATTGCACTGTGGTCTGAGAGACAGTTTGTTATAATTTCTGTTCTTTTCCATTTGCTGAGGAGTACTTTACTTCCAATTATGTGGTCAGTTTTGGAATAAGTGTGATGTGGTGCTGAGAAGAATGTATATTCTGTTGATTTTGGGTGGAGAGTTCTGTAGATGTCTATTAGGTCTGCTTGCTGCAGAGATGAGTTCAATTCCTGGATATCCTTGTTAACTTTCTGTCTGGTTGATCTGTCTAATGTTGACAGTGGGGTGTTGAAGTCTCCCATTATTATTGTACGGGAGTATAAGTCTCTTTGCAAGTCTCTAAGGACTTGTTTATGAATCTGGGTGCTCCTGTATTGGGTGCATATATATTTAGGATAGTTAGCTCTTCCTGTTGAATTTATCCCTTTACCATTATGTAATGGCCTTTTTTGTCTCTTTTGGTCGTTGATGGTTTAAAGTCTGTTTTATCAGAGACTAGGATTGCAACCCCTGCTTTTTTTTGTTCTCCTTTTGCTTGGTAGATCTTCTTCCATCCCTTTATTTTGAGCCTATGTATGTCTCTGCATGTGAAATGGGTCTCCTGAATACAGCAGACTGATGGGTCTTGAGTCTTTATCCAGTTTGCCAGTCTGTGTGTTTTAATTGGAGCATTTAGTCCATTTACATTTAAGGTTAATATTGTTATGTGTGAACTTGATCTTGCCATTATGATATTAACTGGTTATTTTGCTCGTTAGTTGATGCAGTTTCTTCCTAGCCTCGATGGTCTTTACATTTTGGCATGTCTTTGCAATGGCTGGTACCGGTTGTTCCTTTCCATGTTTAGGGCTTCCTTCAGGGTCTCTTGTAAGGCAGGCCTGGTCGTGACAAAATCTCTAAGTATTTGCTTATCTGTAAAGGATTTTATTTCTCCTTCACTTACGAAACTTAGTTTGGCTGGATATGAAATTCTGAGTTGAAAATTCTTTTCTTTAAGAATGTTGACCATCTCACACCAGTTAGAATGGCAATCATTAAGAAGTCAGGAAACAACAGGTGTTGGAGAGGATGTGGAGAATTAGGAACACTTTTACACTGTTGGTGGGATTGTAAACTAGTTCAACCATTATGGAAAACAGTATGGCAATTCCTCAAGGATCTAGAACTAGATGTACCATATGACCCAGCCATCCCACTACTGGGTATATACCCAAAGGATTATAAATTATTCTACTACAAAGACACATGTACACGTATGTTTATTGCGGCACTATTCACAATAGCAAAGACTTGGAAACAACCCAAAGGTCCATCTGTGACAGACTGGATTAAGAAAATGTGGCACATATACACCATGGAATACTATGCAGCCATAAAAAAGGATGAGTTTGCGTCCTTTGTAGGGACATGGATGCAGCTGGAAACCATCATTCTTAGCAAACTATCACAAGAAGAGAAAACCAAACACCGCATGTTCTCACTCATAGGTGGGAACTGAACAATGAGATCACTTGGACTCGGGAAGGGGAACATCACGCACTGGGGCCTATCATGGGGAGGGGGGAGGGGGGAGGAGGGAGGGCTTGCATTGGGGAGTTATACAAGATATAAATGATGAATTGATGGCTGCTGACGAGTTGATGGGTGCAGCACACCAACATGGCATAAGTATACATATGTAACAAACCTGCACGTTATGCACATGTACCCTAGAACTTAAAGTATAATAAAAAAAAAAAAATGTTGAATATTGGCCCCCACTCTCTTCTGGCTTGTAGAGTTTCTGCCGAGAGATCTGCTGTTAGTCTGATGGGCTTCCCTTTGTGGGTAACCCGACCTTTCTCTCTGGCTGCCCTTAAGATTATTGCCTTCATTTCAACTTTGGTGAATCTGGCAATTATGTGTCTTGGAGTTGCTCTTCTCGAGGAGTATCTTTGTGGTGTTCTCTGTAGTTCCTGAATTTGAATGTTGGCCTGCCCTACTAGGTTGGGGAAGTTCTCCTGGATGATATCCTGAAAAGTGTTTTCCAGCTTGGTTCCATTTTCCCCCTCACTTTCAGGTACCCCAATCAGACGTAGATTTGGTCTTTTTACATAATCCCATACTTCTTGCAGGCTTTGTTCATTTCTTTTTCTTCTTTCTTCTCTTGGTTTCTCTTCTTTCTTCATTTCATTCATTTGATCCTCAATCGCTGATACTCTTTCTTCCAGTTGATCGAGTCGGTTACTGAAGCTTGTGCATTTGTCACATATTTCTCGTGTCATGGTTTTCATCTCTGTCATTTTGTTTATGACCTTCTCTGCATTAATTATTCTAGCTATCAATTTTTCCACTCTTTTCTCAAGATTTTTAGTTTCTTTGCGCTGGGTATGTAATTCTTCCTTTAGCTCTGAGAAGTTTGATGGACTAAAGCCTTCTTCTCTCATTTCGTTAAAGTCATTCTTCGTCCAGCTTTGATCCGTTGCTGGCGATGAGCTGTGCTCCTTTGCTTGGGAGATGTGCTCTTTTTTTTTTTGAATTTCCAGCTTTTCTGCACTGCTTTTTCCCCATCTTTGTGGTTTTATCTACCTCTGTTCTTTGATGATGGTGACATACTGATGGGGTTTTGGTATAGGTGTCCTTCCTGTTTGATAGTTTTCCTTCTGACAGTCAGGACCCTCAGCTGTATGTCTGTTGGAGATTGCTTGAGGTCCATTCCAGATCCTGTTTGCCTGGGTATCAGAGCAGAGGTTGCAGAAGATAGAATATTGATGAACAGCGAGTGTACCTGTCTGATTCTTACTTTGGAAGCTTCCTCTCAGGGGTGTACTCCACTGTGTGAGGTGTGGGGTGTCAACCTGCCCCTAGTGGGAGATGTCTCCCAGTTAGGCTACTCAGGGGTCAGGGACCCACTTGAGCAGGCAGTCTGTCCCTTCTCAGATCTCAGCCTCGTTGTTGGGAGATCCACTGCTCTCTTCAAAGCTGTCAGACAGAATCGTTTGCGTCTGCACAGGTTTCTGCTGCTTTTGTTGTTGTTGTTGTTGTTGTTGTTGTTGTTGTTGTTTCTCTGTGCCCTGTCCCCAGAGGTGGAGTCTACAGAGACAGGCAGGCTTCCTTGAGCTGCTGTGAGCTCCACCCAGTTCGAGCTTCCCAGCGGCTTTGTTTACCTACTTAAGCCTCAGCAATGGCGGGCGCCCCTCCCCCAGCCTCGCTGCTGCCTTGCAGTTAGATCACAGACTGCTGTGCTAGCAATGTGGGAGGCTCCGTGAGCATGGGACCCTCCCGGCCAGGTGTGAGATATAATCTCCTGGTGTGCCTGTTTGCTTAAAGCGCAGTATTGGGGTGGGAGTTACCCAATTTTCCAGGTGTTGTGTGTCTCAGTTCCCCTGGCTAGGAAAAGGGATTCCCTTCCCCCTTTTGCTTCCCAGGTGAGGTGATGCTTCGCCGTGCTTCAGCTCTTGCTGATTGGGCTGCAGCGGCTGACCAGCACTGATTGTCCGGCACTCCCTAGTGAGATGAACCCAGTACCTCAGTTGAAAATGCAGAAATCACCAGTCTTCTGTGTAGCTCACACTGGGAGTTGGAGACTGGAGCTGTTCCTATTCAGCCATCTTGCTCCGTCCCCCCCGCCCCCGTCATCTTTCAATAGGCAGGCTTGTTGTGTGGAGGTCCTAGAACCTAGTTGTGGGAAGAATAGAAGGGAAAGTATATAAAACAGCTGAAAGCAAGTCATTATGGTTATTTTCCTAATTCTAATTCCAATAGACTTTTCTGTAACTCAGTAGACTCTATTTCAGTTGTTTTCTGACACTTCTCTTAGTTATCCACAGTATATTAAGGGATTTGCAGGTTTCAACAGGGATCAAAATCAGGCTAAAGTTGGAATATACTCTTAGAAGTGCTATCCAAGTACCCTTCTAGATAATCGCTTCCTAAAAGTCTTATAACTCAAAATCCTTTTCTACTACTTAGAAAACAGAACAAATAAGAATTGAGTTGGGAGGGAACATATATTTAAAACAGTATATTTGCTTCAATAAGTATTTGTTGAGTCACAATGCACACAGCATTATACTAAGCACAGCTGTAGGGGCTGAATGGAGGAAATAAATGCAGATATGAATTGCATAAAGCTATTACCCTCCGGAAATATACACCTAAGCAAGAGAAGTCTAAAATAGAAATATCAAAACACACACACGTCAAAATATGGAAAGTGCCTATTAAAGAGTACTAGCAAAGTACTCCAAAGATGCAGAAGAGAGTAGAGCGCCACAAAGCCATTTGAAATGGACCACAAAAGGTGAACAGGATTTTTCACTAAAGTGAGCGTAGGCATTACATGCTGAAGGAAAAAGAATCCAACATGACTTGTTAATTCAGTACTTGTAGGGTAGAAGTGTCTACAATTTAGAAACTAGTTGAGAGAAGATCATGAAGGACTTTGAATGCAAGGTGGAAGAGTGTATTATTTTCTGTAAGCAATAAAAAGCCAGTGGCTGATATTGATAAGGAAGTGTTTGACATGAATGAGGTTGTACTTCAGGAAATCAAACCTTGAGGTTATGTGCAGAAGGAATTACAGAAACGGGTGGTGGTTGGGCAGGGAAGACAGCAGTAAGAAGTCTGGTGAGATGTTGCAAGGCTCTGGATAATAAAGTATTATCATAGGCCAGAACAACACCACAAAGCAGTAAAATGTTGGTTTTGGTGCTAGGTTGCCCTAGTTCATTCCTATCCACAGCCCTCTATTCTCCCACATCTATTGTCATTTCACCGCGTATTTTCTGGTGATATTTGTTCCAGGTTTTTTTTGTTTTCCTCTCTCAATACTAACCTACTCTCAACCCCAGGAATTCTTGTTAGTGTCAGTACCTCTGGGCCTTGCTCTTTTTTGTCCGCACTTAATTATAAAATGTTGGAGCTAAGATCCTGTAGCTTATAGAAGAGTCAATTTGACATCAGGTCAAGTTGACTCCAAGTTTTAAAAATTCTGTATTCATGATGGGGAGAGTGAAGTGCAGAAAGGAAAGTGATTTGTCAGAAGTCGCATATGAAATCTTTGTCTCAACTGAAGCTTGGAGAAAAGAGACTTAAGAGATTAAGGCCACACCAATGTTTCTTCCACTGGATTACATTGCCAGACTCTGAAGCTGTTATTTACCTCTGAGTAAACTTTAGACTACAAGGTGTTGGGTTGGTGGTATCTGGTTAGTTACAGCCATGCTGACTGGACTTAGGCCAGAGATCTATGTGTACTCAGCCTCTTCCAGAAACACCACACTCCCCTCAGTTAATCTTAGTCCCCAGCTGTCAAAACAGGTGGTACGTGGAAAAAACCTGAAAGAGCAGCACTACTGAGAGAGGAGGACAAAAATGCTGGAGTCTGAGAGAAATTAGGTTACTAAGAGGGCTGACTGAAGAAGAAAGTCATAGAGCTTCTTTTAGGCAGAATATATGGGGTTAAATGAGTGAGTAGTAAAATGTAAATGCAAGAAAATCTAGAATGAGGCAGAGCAAGATGGTCAAATGGAAGCCTCCACTGATCATCCTCCCTGCAGGAGTAGAATTTTTTTATAACCACCTATTCAAAAAGCACTTTCATGAAAACCAAAAATCAGATGAGAGATTTAAGTACCTGATTTTGACTTCATGTTGCTGAAAGAGGCACTGAAGAGGGTAGGAACGACAGTCTTGAATTGCCAACACCACCCCTCCCCAACCTGGTGCCAGTGGCCTCATGGCATGGAGAGAGAATCTGTGCATTTGGGGGAGGGTGAGCACAGTGAATGTGGAACTTGACATTGCAATGCAGTGCTACTAACATTGAGAAGAACTCAGTTGATGCCTGTGGAGGGAGCACTTAGATCAGCCCTGTACAAAGGGGAATTGCTCATCCTAGCAGTTGGAACCTGAGTTTTGGTAAGCCTCACCACTGTGAGCTAAAGCACTCTAAGATCCTAAATAAACTTAAAAAGCTGTCTAGGCCAGAAGGATTGCAATTCCTAAGCAATTCACAGAGCTGCTCTGGACTAGAAGCCAATGGACTTGGCGGGGGTGGGGGAGTCACATGACCTAGTGAGACACTATCGGGGCAGCTAAGGGAGTGCTTACATCATTTCTCCCCAAACTCCAGGCAGTGCAGCCACCAGCTCAAAAAGCAACCTCTTCCTTCCACTTGAGAGGAGAGGGAAGAGTAAAGAGGATTTTGTTTTGCAACTTGGATTCCAGTTCAGCCACAATAGAATAGGGCACTAGGCAGAGGCAGGAGGCCCCAATTCCCAGCCCTAACTCCTGGATGACATTTCTAGGCACACCTTGAAATTGAAGGGAATCTGCTCTCTTGAAAGGAAGGACCGAGTCCTGACAGGATTTTTTACCTGCCGATTAAAGCCTTCACTGGACCTTGAATAATCAGCACCGATAACAAGAGAATACATGTCATGGGCCTTGGGTGAGACTCGGAGACATGCTGGAATAAGGAGTAACCAAGCATATTCACAGCTGTGATGGCTCTGAAGATGGATAGACTCCTTCTGCTTGAGAAAAGGAGAGGGAAGAATAAAGGTGACTTTTTCTTGCATCTTAGGTACTAGCATTGCCACACTGGGAAAGATCACCAAGTGTGCTCTTGGGATACTCAATTCTACGTCTTGGATCTTGGAAGGCATTTCTGGACTTTCCCTGGGCAAGGGGGGAAACCACTGCTGTGAAGGTAAGTCACAGACATAGCAAAAACTGATTGACAAGCCCTTGGGCTTTAAGGAAACATTGGCAGTGCTCCCTGTGAACTGGTGGTGGTAGTGGAAGAGGGGAGAAACACCTTTGCCTGAGGAAATGGGAGAAAAGAGTGGGAAAGACTTTGTCTTGTGGTTTCAGTGTCAGCTTAGCCAAAGTAGAATAGAGCACTAGGTAAAATAAAAGGTTTCTGACTCCAGGCAGTGGCTCCTGGATGGCATTTCTGGACCTGTTAGGGGGCTAGAAGAACTTGCTTTCCTGGAGGTAAGGACACAATATTAACTGGCTTAACCACCTGGCATTTGTAGAGTCCTAGGTCCTTGGACAAACATAGGTGGTAACCAGGTAGTAGTTACAGCAGGCCTTGGGCAAGGCCTAGTACTGTATAGGCTTCAGATCCGACCCAGCAGAGTCCAAATGGTCGTGGCCACAGGGATGTTTGTGTTACCCCTCTCCCCAACTCCAGGCAACTCAGCAAAGAGAGAGAGACTGTTTGTTTGGGAGAAAATGAGGAAAGAGAATAAGAGTTTGTTCTTGGAAATCCAGGAAATTCTTCCAGATCTTATCTAAGATCACCAAGGTGGTCCCTGTACAAATCTGTAAGAAATATGATGTTACTGGGCTTGGGGTTCCACTAATGGAAATACAGATACAGTGCCCAAAAAATTAAATCACACCTAAGTCCCTTCAAATACCTGGAAAGCCTTCCCAAGAAGAATGAGTACAAACAAGCCTAGACTTTGAGGACTACAATAAATACCTAATTATTCAATGCCCCCAAATCACCAAACATTCATAAGCATCAAGACCATCCAGGAAAATATGACCTCAGAAAATAAACTAAATAAAGCACCAAAGACAAATCTTGGGGAGACATAGATATGTGACTCTTCAGACAGAGAATTCAAAATAACTGTCTTCAGGAAACTCAAAGAAATTCAGAATTGCACAGAGAAGAAGTTTAGAATTCCATGAGATAAATTGAACAAGGGAATTTAAATAATTAAAAAGAATCAAGCAGAAATTCTGGAGGTGAAAAATGCGAGTGACACATTGAAAGATGCATCAGAGTCTCCTAATAGCAGAACTGCTCAAGCAGAATAATCAGTGAGCTTTAAGACAGACTAAAAATACACAAAGGAAACAAAAAAAAATGAAGCACACCTAATAGATTTTTAAAAGGGCAAATCTAAGAGGTATTGGACTTAAAGAGAAGGTAAAGAAAGAGATAGACGTAGAAAGACTTCCATTTCATCTAATGGATGTTGAATACACATTCTTCTCAACACATGGATTATTTTCAAAGATAAACCATTATGTTAGGCCACAAAACAAATATTAAAACACCAAAATATTAAATAATATTAAGCATCTACTCTGATGGCAATGTAATAAAACTAGAAATCTATAACAAGAATAATTTTGGAAACTATACAATCATATGGAATTTAAACAATATTCTCCTGAGTGACCAGTGGGTCAATGTGAACAATGTGAAAAAGAAATTACAAAGTAATCCCATTTATAATAACACACATATAATTAAACAGAGAGAAAAAATTCATAGGAGAAAAGAAATAAAGATCAAAGCAGAAATAAAGAAAATTAAAATTGAGAAAATAATACAAAGATTAACAAAACAAAAGTTAGTATTTTTGAAAGATAAAAATAATAAAAAATTTTAACCAGACTGAGAAAAAAAAGAGAGAAGACCAAAATAAATAAAATCAGAGGTAAAAAGAGAGACACTGCAACCAATTCTGCAGAAACTCAAAGGATTGTTAGAGGTTATTATGAGCAACCATGTGCCAACACATTGGAAAACCTAGAAGAAACAGGTAAATTTCTAGACATATAAATCTACTGAGATTGAACCATGAAGAAATCCAAAACATAAATAGACCAGTAACAAGTAAAAAGATTGAAATCATAATGAAAAGTCTCCCAGGAAACGAAAGCCTGGGACACAATGTCATCACTGCTGAATTTTACAAAACATTTAAATAAATAATACCAATTCTACTCAAATTATTCCAAAAAATAGAGGTAAATGGAATAATTCCAAACTCACTCTATGAGATCAGTATTACCCTGATAACAAAACCAAAGACTTATCAAAAAAAAAAGAAGCCAAAATCTCTGATGAACATTGATGCAAGAATTCTCAGCAAAATAGTAGCAAACTGAATTCAACAACACATTAAAAAGAACATTCGAAGATGGCCGAATAGGAACAACTCCAGTCTCCAACTCCCAGCGCGAGCGACACAGAAGACCGGTGATTTCTGCATTTTCAACTGAGGTACTGGGGTCATCTCACTAGGGAGTGCCGGACAATCGGTGTTGGTCAGCTGCTGCAGCCTGACCAGCGAGAGCTGAAGCAGGGCGAGGCATCGCCTCACCTGGAAGCGCAAGGGGGAAGGGGATCCGTTTTCCTAGCCAGGGGAACTGAGACACACAACACCTGGAAAATCGGGTAACTCCCACCCCAATACTGCGCTGTAAGCATACAGGTATTCCAGGAGAATATATCCCACACCTGGCCGGGAGGGTCCCACGCCCACGAAGCCTCCCTCAATGCTAACACAGCAGTCTGCCGAGATCTATCCGCAAGGCAGCAGCGAGGCTGGGGGAGGGGCGCCCGCCATTGCTGAGGCTTAAGTAGGTAAACAAAGCCGCTGGGAAGCTCGAACTGGGTGGAGCTCACAGCAGCTCAAGGAAGCCTGCCTGTCTCTGTAGTCTCCACCTCTGGGGACAGCGCACAGCTGAAGACCAACAGGGGAAGTAGCGGGAGCCGGTGCAGACGCGAACGACTCTGTCTGACAGCTTTGGGGAGAGCCGCGGATCTCCCAACGCGGAGGTTGAGATCTGAGAACGGACAGACTGCCTGCTCAGGTGTGTCCCTGACCCCTGAGTAGCCTAGCTGGGAGAAATCCCCCACTAGGGGCAGTCTGACACCCCACACCTCACAGGGTGGAGTACACCCCTGAGAGGACACTTCCAAAGGAAGAATCAGACAGGTACACTCGCTGTTCAGCAATATTCTATCTTCGGCAACCTCTGCTGCTGATACCCAGGCAAACAGGGTCTGGAGTGGACCTCAAGCAATCTCCAACAGACCAACAGAGAGTCCTTCTGACTGTCAGAAGGAAAACTATCAAACAGGAAGGACACCTATACCAAAACCCCATCAGTTCGTCACCACCATCAAAGACCAGAGACAGATAAAACCACAAAGATGGGGAAGAAGCAGGGCAGAAAAGCTGGAAATTCAAAAAATCAGAGCGCATCTCCCCCTGCAAAGGAGCGCAGCCCATCACCAGCAATGGATCAAAGCTGGTCAGAGAATGACTTGGACGAGAGGAGAGAAGAAGGCTTCAGTACATCAAACTTATCAGAGCTAAAGGAGGAATTACGTACCCAGCGCAAAGAAACTAAAAATCTTGAAAAAAGAGTGGAAGAATTGACAGCTAGACTCATTAATGCAGAGAAGATCATAAACGAAATGACAGAGATGAAAACCATGACACGAGAAATACGTGACAAATGCACAAGCTTCAGTAACCGACTCGATCAACTGGAAGAAAGAGTATCAGCGATTGAAGATCAAATGAATGAAATGAAGCGAGAAGAGAAACCAAAAGAAAAAAGAAGAAAAAGAAATGAGCAAAGCCTGCAAGAAGTATGGGATTACGTAAAAAGACCAAATCTACGTCTGATTGGGGTGCCTGAAAGTGAGGGGGAAAATGGAACCAAGTTGGAAAACACTCTTCAGGATATCATCCAGGAGAACTTCCCCAACCTAGTAGGGCAGGCCAACATTCAAATTCAGGAAATACAGAGAACGCCACAAAGATACTCCTCCAGAAGAGCAACTCCAAGACACATAATTGCCAGATTCACCAAAGTTGAAATGAAGGAAAAAATCTTAAGGGCAGCCAGAGAGAAAGGTCGGGTCACCCACAAAGGGAAGCCCATCAGACTAACAGCAGATCTCTCGGCAGAAACTCTACAAGCCAGAAGAGAGTGGGGGCCAATATTCAACGTTCTTAAAGAAAAGAATTTTAAACCCAGAATTTCATATCCAGCCAAACTAAGTTTCATAAGTGAAGGAGAAATAAAATCCTTTACAGATAAGCAAATGCTTAGAGATTTTGTCACCACCAGGCCTGCCTTACAAGAGACCCTGAAGGAAGCCCTAAACATGGAAAGGAACAACCGGTACCAGCCATCACAAAAACTTGGCAAAATGTAAAAACCATCGAGGCTAGGAAGAAACTGCATCAACTAACGAGCAAAATAACCAGTTAATATCATAATGGCAGGATCAAGTTCACACATAACAATATTAACCTTAAATGTAAATGGACTAAATGCTCCAATTAAAAGACACAGACTGGCAAACTGGATAAAGAGTCAAGACCCATCAGTCTGCTGTATTCAGGAGACCCATCTCACATGCAGAGACATACATAGGCTCAAAATAAAGGGATGGAGGAAGATCTACCAAGCAAATGGAGAACAAAAAAAAGCAGGGGTTGCAATCCTAGTCTCTGATAAAACAGACTTTAAACCATCAAAGATCAAAAGAGACAAAGAAGGCCATTACATAATGGTAAAGGGATCCATTCAACAGGAAGAGCTAACTATACTAAATATATATGCACCCAATACAGGAGCACCCAGATTCATAAAGCAAGTCCTTAGAGACTTACAAAGAGACTTAGACTCCCATACAATAATAATGGGGGACTTCAACACTCCGCTGTCAACATTAGACAGATCAGCGAGACAGAAAGTTAACAAGGATATCCAGGAATTGAACTCATCTCTGCACCAAGCGGACCTAATGGACATCTATAGAACTCTCCACCCCAAATCAACAGAATATACATTCTTCTCAGCACCACATCGCACTTATTCCAAAATTGACCACATAATTGGAAGTAAAGTACTCCTCAGCAAATGTAAAAGAACAGAAATTATAACAAACTGTCTCTCAGACCACAGTGCAATCAAACTAGAACTCAGGACTAAGAAACTCAATCAAAACCGCTCAACTACATGGAAACTGAACAACCTGCTCCTGAATGACTACTGGATACATAACGAAATGAAAGCGGAAATAAAGATGTTCTTCGAAACCAATGAGAACAAAGATACAACATACCAGAATCTCTGGGACACATTTAAAGCATTGTGTAGAGGGAAATTTATAGCACTAAATGCCCACAAGAGAAAGCAGGAAAGACCTAAAATTGACACTCTAACATCACAATTAAAAGAACTAGAGAGGCAAGAGCAAAGACATTCAAAAGCTAGCAGAAGGCAAGAAATAACTAAGATCAGAGCAGAACTGAAGGAGATAGAGACACAAAAAACCCTCCAAAAAATCAATGAATCCAGGAGTTGGTTTTTTGAAAAGATCAACAAAATTGACAGACCGCTAGCAAGGCTAATAAAGAAAAAAAGAGAGAGGAATCAAATAGATGCAATAAAAAATGATAAAGGGGATATCACCACTGACCCCACAGAAATACAAACTACCATCAGAGAATACTATAAACGCCTCTATGCAAATCAACTAGAAAATCTAGAAGAAATGGATAATTTCCTGGACACTTACACTCTCCCAAGGCTAAACCAGGAAGAAGTTGAATCCCTGAATAGACCAATAGCAGGCTCTGAAATTGAGGCAACAATTAATAGCCTACCCACCAAAAAAAGTCCAGGACCCGATGGATTCACAGCTGAATTCTACCAGAGGTACAAGGAGGAGCTGGTACCATTCCTTCTGAAACTATTCCAATCAATAGAAAAAGAGGGAATCCTCCCTAACTCATTTTATGAGGCCAACATCATCCTGATACCAAAGCCTGGCAGAGACACAACAAAAAAAGAGAATTTTAGACCAATATCCCTGATGAACATTGATGCAAAAATCCTCAATAAAATACTGGCAAACCGGATTCAGCAGCACATCAAAAAGCTTATCCACCATGATCAAGTGGGCTTCATCCCTGGGATGCAAGGCTGGTTCAACATTCGCAAATCAATAAACGTAATCCAGCATATAAACAGAACCAAAGACAAGAACCACATGATTGTCTCAATAGATGCAGAAAAGGCTTTTGACAAAATTCAACAGCCCTTCATGCTAAAAACGCTCAAGAAATTCGGTATTGATGGAACGTACCTCAAAATAATAAGAGCTATTTATGACAAACCCACAGCTAATATCATACTGAATGGGCAAAAACTGGAAAAATTCCCTTTGAAAACTGGCACAAGACAGGGATGCCCTCTCTCACCACTCCTATTCAACACAGTGTTGGAAGTTCTGGCTAGGGCAATCAGGCAAGAGAAAGAAATCAAGGGTATCCAGTTAGGAAAAGAAGAAGTCAAATTGTCCCTGTTTGCAGATGACATGATTGTATATTTAGAAAACCCCATCGTCTCAGCCCAAAATCTCCTTAAGCTGATAAGCAACTTCAGCAAAGTCTCAGGATACAAAATTAATGTGCAAAAATCACAAGCATTCTTATACACCAGCAACAGACAAGCAGAGAGCCAAATCAGGAATGAACTTCCATTCACAATTGCTTCAAAGAGAATAAAATACCTAGGAATCCAGCTTACAAGGGATGTAAAGGACCTCTTCAAGGAGAACTACAAACCACTGCTCAGTGAAATCAAAGAGGACACAAACAAATGGAAGAACATACCATGCTCATGGATAGGAAGAATCAATATCGTGAAAATGGCCATACTCCCCAAGGTTATTTATAGATTCAATGCCATCCCCATCAAGCTACCAATGACTTTCTTCACAGAATTGGAAAAAACTGCTTTAAAGTTCATATGGAACCAAAAAAGAGCCCGCATTGCCAAGACAATCCTAAGTCAAAAGGACAAAGCTGGAGGCGTCACGCTACCTGACTTCAAACTATACTACAAGGCTACAGTAACCAAAACAGCATGGTACTGGTACCAAAACAGAGATATAGACCAATGGAACAGAACAGAGTCCTCAGAAATAATACCGCACATCTACAGCCATCTGATCTTTGACAAACCTGAGAGAAACAAGAAATGGGGAAAGGATTCCCTATTTAATAAATGGTGCTGGGAAAATTGGCTAGCCATAAGTAGAAAGCTGAAACTGGATCCTTTCCTTACCCCTTATACGAGGATTGATTCAAGATGGATTAGAGACTTAAATGTTAGACCTAATACCATAAAAACCCTAGAAGAAAATCTAGGTAGTACCATTCAGGACATAGGCATGGGCAAGGACTTCATGTCTAAAACACCAAAAGCAACGGCAGCAAAAGCCAAAATTGACAAATGGGATCTAATTAAACTAAAGAGCTTTTGCACAGCAAAAGAAACTACCATCAGAGTGAACAGGCAACCTACAGAATGGGAGAAAATTTTTGCAACCTACTCATCTGACAAAGGGCTAATATCCAGAATCTACAAAGAACTCAAACAAATATACGAGAAAAAAACAAACAACCCCATCAAAAAGTGGGGAAAGGATATGAACAGACATTTCTCAAAAGAAGATATTCATACAGCCAACAGACACATGAAAAAATGCTCATCGTCACTCGCCATCAGAGAAATGCAAATCAAAACCACAATGAGATACCATCTCACACCAGTTAGAATGGCAATCATTAAGAAGTCAGGAAACAACAGGTGTTGGAGAGGATGTGGAGAAATAGGAACACTTTTACACTGTTGGTGGGATTGTAAACTAGATCAACCATTATGGAAAACAGTATGGCAATTCCTCAAGGATCTAGAACTAGATGTACCATATGACCCAGCCATCCCACTACTGGGTATATACCCAAAGGATTATAAATTAGTCTACTACAAAGACACATGTACACGTATGTTTATTGCGGCACTATTCACAATAGCAAAGACTTGGAATCAACCCAAATGTCCATCTGTGACAGACTGGATTAAGAAAATGTGGCACATATACACCATGGAATACTATGCAGCCATAAAAAAGGATGAGTTTGCGTCCTTTGTAGGGACATGGATGCAGCTGGAAACCATCATTCTTAGCAAACTATCACAAGAAGAGAAAACCAAACACCGCATGTTCTCACTCATAGGTGGGAACTGAACAATGAGATCACTTGGACTCGGGAAGGGGAACATCACACACTGGGGTCTATCATGGGGAAGGGGGAGGGTGGAGGAGGGAGGGATTGCATTGGGGAGTTATACATGATATAAATGATGAATTGATGGGTGCTGACGAGTTGATGGGTGCAGCACACCAACATGGCATAAGTATACATAAGTAACAAACCTGCACGTTATGCACATGTACCCTAGAACTTAAAGTATAATAAAAATAAAAAAATAAAAAAAAATAAAAATAAAAAAATAAAAATATAAAAAAATAAAAAAATAAAAAAATAAAAAGAACATTCATCATAACCAAGTGAGATTTATCCCAGGGATTCAAGGACGGTTCCATGTATGCAAATTAATTAATGTGATATATCAACACAATGAAGGACAAAAACCACATGATCATTTCAATCGATGATGAAAACCCATTTGATAATATTGAATATTTCTTTATGATTGAAAAAGAAAACCTCAAAAAATTGGGTATAGAAAGAGCTTACATCAACAAAATAAAAGTCATACACGATGGCTCACAGCTAGTATCATACTGACTGGGGAAAAACTGAAAGCTTTTCCTCTAAGATAGGGAACATGACAATGATAACCACTGTCACCATTGTTATTTAACATAGTACTGGAAGTCATAGCTTGAACAATCAGACAAGGGAGAAAAATAAAGGGCATCCAGATTGGAAAATAAAAGTCAAATTTTTCTTGTTTGCAAATTATAGGATCTTATGTTTGAAAAAATCTAATGATGCCAGCAAAAAATTAAAACTAATAAGCAAATTCATGGAAGTTACAGAATACAAAATGAACAAACAAAAATTGATAACATTTTTAATATGCCAAAAGCAAACAATCTGAAAAGGAAACCAAGAAAGTAATCCCATTTACAATAGCTACAAGTAAAATTAAATATCTGTGAAGCAACTTAACAAAATAAGTAAAATACCTCTGCAATTAAACTATAATTTGCTGATGAAAGAAATGTAAGAGGACAAAGAAGATGTAAAGATATTTTATGTTCATAAATTGAAATAATAAGTATTGTTAAAAAGTTCATATTGCCCAAAGCAATCTACAAGTACAATGCAGTCTTTATCAAAATATCAAGGACATTCATCACAGAAAGAGAAAAAGCAATTATAAAACTTATGTGGAACCACAAAAGACCCTGAAAAGCTAAAGCTATTCTGAGCAAAAAGAACAAAAGTGGAGAAATCACCTGAGTTCAGATCATACCCAGAGCAACAGTAACCACAACAGCATGGTACTGGCATAAAACCATATACATAGATCAGTGGAACAATATAGAAAACTCATTTTTTGGTGATTTCCTTCATTAGGGTTTTATAGTTTTCATTGTAGAGATATTTCACTTTGGTTAAGTTAATTTCTAGGTATTTAATTTTATGTGTAGTTATTATAAATGATATTATTTTTTAATTTCTTTTTCACATTGTCCACTGCTGGCATATAGAAACGCTACTGATTTTTGTATGTTGATTTTGTATCCTGCAAATTTACTGTATTTGTTTATCAGTTCTAATAAAAATAAAAACAATTGGGCCAGGCGCGGTGGCTCACTCCTGTAATCCCAGCACATTGGGAGGCCGAGGCTGGTGGATCACCTGAGGTTGAGAGTTCAAGACTAGCCTGACCAACATGCAGAAACCCCGTCTCTACCAAAAATACAAAAAAGTTAGTTGGGCATGGTGGTGCATGCCAGCTATTCCTGAGGCTGAAGCAGGAGAATCGCTCGAACCCAGGAGATGGAGGTTGCAGTGAACCGTGATCGTGCCATTGCACTCCAGCCTGGGAAACAAGAGTGAAACTCGGTCTCAATAAATAAATAAATAAATAAATAAATAAATAAATAAATAAATAAATTGGACTCATGAACATGGAAGGATGGTTACCAGAGGCTGAGAAGAGTAGCAGCGGGCTGAAGGGTAGGTGGGGATGGTTAATGGGTACAAAAAATATAGAAAGAATAAATAAGACCTACTATCGATAGCACAATAGAGTAACTACACAGTCAATAATAACTTTATTGTATATTTTTAAATAGCTTAAAGAATGCAATTGCTTAGTATTGTTTAGGCTATGCAGGCTCTTTTGGGGTTCCATATGAATTTTAGGATTGTTTTATTCTTGTTCTGTGAAGAATGATGATGGTATTTTCATGGAAATTGCATTAAATGTGTAAATTGCTATGGGAAGTATGGTAATTTTAACAAAATTGATTCTACCCGTTCATGAGCATGAGATGTGTTTCCATTTGTTTGTGTCATCTATGATTTTTTTCAGCAGTGTTTTTTAGTTTTCCTTGTAGAGGTCTTTCACCTCCTTAGCTAAGTATATTCCTAAGTATTTTATTTTTCTGCAGCTGTTGTAAAAAGGATTGAGGTTTGTGTGTTTGTGGCTTTTTTTGTTTGTTTTTCAGACGGAGTCTCGCTTTGTTCCCCTGGCTGGAGTGCAGTGGCGCGATCTCTGCACACTGAAAGTTCCGCCTCCTGAGTTCACGCCATTCTCCTGCCTCAGCCTCCCGAGTAGCTGGGACTACAGGTGCCCCCCACCACGCCCACCTAATTTTTTTGTATTTTTAGTAGAGACGGGGTTTCACTGTGTTAGCCAGGATAGTCTGGATCTCCTGACCTCGTGATCCACCCGCCTGCGTTGAGTTCTTGATTTGATTCTCAGCTGGTCGTTGTTGGTGTATGGCAGTGCTACTGGTTTGTGTACATTGATTTTATATCCTAAAACTTTACTGAATTCATTTATCAAATCTAAGAGCTTTTTCAAGGAGTCTTTAGGGTTTTCTTGGTATACAATCATATTATCAGCAAACAGTGACACTTTGACTTCCTCTTTTTCAATTTGGATTTCCTTTATATTTTTATCTTGTGTGGTTGCTCTGGCTAGGACTTCCAGTACTATGTTTAATAGAAGTGGTAAAAATGGGCATCCTTCTCTTATTCAGTGCTCAGGGGCAATGCTTTTGGCTCTTCCGCATTCAATATGATGCTGGCTGTTGGTTTGTCATAGATAGCTCTTATTACTTTGAGTTATGTCCCTTCTGTGCCAATTTTGTTGAGAGTTTTTATCGTAAAGGGATACTGGATTTTGTCGAATGCTTTTTCTGCATCTATTGAGATGATCATATAATCCTTGTTTTTAATTATCTTAATGTAACGCATTATGTTTATTGATTTGAGTTTATAAAACCACCCCTGCATCCCTGGTATAAAACCCACTTGATCATGATGTATAATCTTGCTAATATATTGTTGAATTTGCTTAGCCAGTATTTTTGTTGTGGATTTTTGCATCTATGTTCATGAGGGATATTTGTCTGTACTTTTCCTTTTTGTTATGTCTTTTCCTAGCTTTGGCGTTAGGTTGATACTGGCTGCATAGAATAATTTAGGGAGGATTCTCTTTCTCTATCCTTTGAAACAGTTTCAGTAGAATTGCTACCAATTCTTCCTTGAATTTCTAATAGAATTCAGTGGTGAATCTGTCTGGTCCTGGGCTTTTTGTTGCTGGCAATTTTTTTTTTTAATTACTGATTATATGATTCTATCTCACTGTTGGTTATTGGTCTGTTCAGAGTTCAATACTAAACAAAAATAATAAATCTGGAGGCATCACATTACCCAACTTCAAACTATACTACAAGGCTATAGTTACCAAAATAGCATGGTACTGGTATGAAAAGAGTCATGTAGAGCAAAGGAACATAATATAGAACCAAGAAATAAAGCCAAATACTTACAACCAACTGATCTTCAACAAAGCAATGAATAAATAAATAAATCAATAAATCAATAAATAAACCATAAACTGGAGAAAGAACACCCTATTCAGCAAATGTTGCTGAGATAATTGGCAAGCCATGTTTAGAAGAATGATACTGGATCCTCATCTCTCACCTTTTAAAAAATCAACTCAAGATGGATCACAGACCTAAATATAAGACCTGAAATTATAAAAATTCTACAAGATAATACCAGAAAGCTCTTCTAGACACACTGGCATAGGCAAAGAATTCATGACCAGGAACCCAAAAGCAAATGTAACAAAAACAAAGATAAATAGATGGGACTTTATTAAACTAAAAGGCTTCTGCACAGCAAAAAAACAAAAATAATTAACAGAGTTAACAGACAACCCACAGAGTGGGAGAAAATCTTCACGAACTATACATCCAACAAACAACTAATATCCAGAATCTACAAAGAACTCAAACAAATCACGGAAAAAAAATAATTCCATCAAAAAGTGGGAAAAGGACATGAATACACAATTGTCAAAAGATATACACACAACAGGGGGGCAGAGTAAGATGGCCGAATAGGAACAGCTCCAGTCTCCAACTCCCAGCGCGAGCGACACAGAAGGCCGGTGATTTCTGCATTTTCAACTGAGGTACTGGGGTCATCTCACTAGGGAGTGCCAGACAATCGGTGCTGGTCAGCTGCTGCAGCCTGACCAGCGAGAGCTGAAGGAGGGTGAGGCATCGCCTCACCTGGAAGTGCAAGGGGGAAGGGAATCCGTTGTCCTAGACAGGGGAACTGAGAAACACAACACCTGGAAAATCGGGTAACTCCCACCCCAATACTCTGCTTTAAGCAGACAGGCACACCAAGAGAATATATCCCACACCTGGCCGGGAGGGTCCCACGCCCACGGAGCCTCCCTCACTGCTAACACAGCAGTCTGCCGCGATCTATCCGCAAGGCAGCAGCGAGGCTGAGGGAGGGGCTCCCGCCATTGCTGAGGCTTAAGTAGGTAAATAAAGCCTCTGGGAAGCTCGAACTGGGTGGAGCTCACAGCAGCTCAAGGAAACCTGCCTGTCTCTAGTCTCCACCTCTGGGGACAGCGCACAGCTGAAGACCAACAGGGGAAGCAGCGGGGGCCGGTGCAGACGCGAACAACTCTGTCTGACAGCTTTGGGGAGGGCAGTGGATCTCCCAACGCGGAGGTTGAGATCTGAAAATGGACAGACTGCCTCCTCAGGTGGATCCCTGACCCCTGAGTAGCCTAGCTGGGAGACATCCCCCACTAGGGGCAGTCTGACACCCCACACCTCACAGGGTGGAGTACACCCCTGAGAGGAAACTTCCAAAGGAAGAATCAGACAGGTACACTCGCTGTTCAGCAATATTCTATCTTCTGCAACCTCTGCTGCTGATACCCAGGCAAACAGGGTCTGGAGTGGACCTCAAGCAATTTCCAACAGACCAACAGACAGTCCTTCTGACTCTCAGAAGGAAAACTATCAAACAGGAAGGACACCTATACCAAAACCCCATCAGTACGTCACCATCATCAAAGACCGGAGACAGATAAAACCACGAAGATGGGGAAGAAGCAGGGCAGAAAAGCTGGAAATTCAAAAAATAAGAGTGCATCTCCCCTGCAAAGGAGCGCAGCCCATCGCCAGCAACGGATCAAAGCTGGTCAGAGAATGACTTTGACGAGATGAGAAAAGAAGGCTTCAGTACATCAAACATCTCAGAGCTAAAGGAGGAATTACGTACCCAGCGCAAAGAAACTAAAAATCTTGAAAAAAGAGTGGAAGAATTGACAGCTAGCCTAATTAATGCAGAGAAGATCATAAACGAAATGGCAGAGATGAAAACCATGACACGAGAAATACGTGACAAATGCACAAGCTTCAGTAACCGACTCGATCAACTGGAAGAAAGAGTATCAACGATTGAGGATCAAATGAATGAAATGAAGCGAGAAGAGAAACCAAAAGAAAAAAGAAGAAAAAGAAATGAACAAAGCCTGCAAGAAGTATGGGATTATGTAAAAAGACCAAATCTACGTCTGATTGGGGTGCCTGAAAGTGAGGGGGAAAATGGAACCAAGTTGGAAAACACTCTTCAGGATATCATCCAGGAGAACATCCCCAACCTAGTAGGGCAGGCCAACATTCAAATTCAGGAAATACAGAGACCGCCACAAAGCTACTACTCCAGAAGAGCAACTCCAAGACACATAATTGCCAGATTCACCAAAGTTGAAATGAAGGAAAAAATCTTAAGGGCAGCCAGAGAGAAAGGTCGGGTTACCCACAAAGGGAAGCCAATCAGACTAACAGCAGATCTCTCGGCAGAAACTCTACAAGCCAGAAGAGAGTGGGGTCCAATATTCAACGTTCTGAAAGAAAAGAATTTTCAACCCAGAATTTCATATCCAGCCAAACGAAGTTTCATCAGAGAAGGAGAAATAAAATCCTTTACAGATAAGCAAATGCTTAGAGATTTTGTCACCACCAGGCCTGCCTTACAAGAGACCCTGAAGGAAGCCCTAAACATGGAAAGGAACAACCGGTACCAGTCATTGCAAAAACATGCCAAAATGTAAAGACCATCGAGGCTAGGAAGAAACTGCATCAACTAACGAGCAAAATAACCGGTTAATATCATAATGACAGGATCAAGTTCACACATAACGATATTAACCTTAAATGTAAATGGACTAAATGCTCCAATTAAAAGACACAGACTGGCAAACTGGATCAAGAGTCAAGACCCATCAGTCTGCTTACATAATGGTAAAGGGATCCATTCAACAGGAAGAGCTAACTATCCTCAAAATATATGCACCCAATACAGGAGCACCCAGATTCATAAAGCAAGTGCTTAGAGACCTACAAAGAGACTTAGACTCCCATACAATAATAATGGGGGACTTCAACACTCCACTGTCAACATTAGACAGATCAACGAGACAGAAAGTTAACAAGGATATCCAGGAACTGAACTCATCTCTGCACCAAGCGGACCTAATAGACATCTATAGAACTCTCCACCCCAAATCAACAGAATATACATTCTTCTCAGCACCACATCGCACTTATTCCGAATTTGACCACATAATTGGAAGTAAAGCACTCCTCAGCAAATGTAAAAGAACAGAAATTATAACAAACTGTCTCTCAGACCACAGTGCAATCAAACTAGAACTCAGGACTAAGAAACTCAATCAAAACCGCTCAACTACATGGAAACTGAACAACCTGCTCCTGAATGACTACTGGGTACATAACGAAATGAAAGCAGAAATAAAGATGTTCTTTGAAACCAATGAGAACAAAGGTACAACATACCAGAATCTCTGGGACACATTTAAAGCAGTGTGTAGACGGAAATTTATAGCACTAAATTCCCACAAGAGAAAGCAGGAAAGATCTAAAATTGACACTCTAACATCACAATTAAAAGAACAAGAGAGGCAAGAGCAAACACATTCAAAAGCTAGCAGAAGGCAAGAAATAACTAAGATCAGAGCAAAACTGAAGGAGATAGAGACACAAAAAACCCTCCAAAAAATCAATGAATCCAGGAGTTGGTTTTTTGAAAAGATCAACAAAATTGACAGACCGCTAGCAAAACTAATAAAGAACAAAAGAGAGAGGAATCAAATAGACGCAATAAAAAATGATAAACGGGATATCACCACCGACCCCACAGAAATACAAACAACCATCAGAGAATACTATAAACGCCTCTATGCAAATAAACTAGAAAATCTAGAAGAAATGGATAATTTCCTGGACACTCACACTCTCCCAAGAATAAACCAGGAAGAAGCTGAATCCCTGAACAGACCAATAGCAGGCTATGAAATTGAGGCAACAATTAATAGCCTACCCACCAAAAAAAGTCCAGGACCAGATGGATTCACAGCTGAATTCTACCAGAGGTACAAGGAGGAGCTGGTACCATTCCTTCTGAAACTATTCCAATCAATAGAAAAAGAGGGAATCCTCCCTAACTCATTTGATGAGGCCAACATCATCCTGATACCAAAGCCTGGCAGAGACACAACAAAAAAAGAGAATTTTATACCAATATCCCTGATGAACATTAATGCAAAAATTCTCAATAAAATACTGGCAAACCGGATTCAGCAGCACATCAAAAAGCTTATCCACCATGATCAAGTGGGCTTCATCCCCGGGATGCAAGGCTGGTTCAACATTCGCAAATCAATAAACGTAATCCAGCATACAAACAGAACCAAAGACAAGAACCACATGATTATCTCAATAGATGCAGAAAAGGTTTTTGACAAAATTCAACAGCCCTTCATGCTAAAAACGCTCAATAAATTCGGTATTGATGGAACGTACCTCAAAATAATAAGAGCTATTTATGACAAACCCACAACCAATATCATTCTGAATGGGCAAAAACTGGAAAAATTCCCTTTGAAAACTGGCACAAGACAGGGATGCCCTCTCTCACCACTCCTATTCAACATAGTGTTGGAAGTTCTGGCTAGGGCAATCAGGCAAGAGAAAGAAATCAAGGGTATCCAGTTAGGAAAAGAAGTCAAATTGTCCCTGTTTGCAGATGACATGATTGTATATTTAGAAAACCCCTTTGTCTCAGCCCAAAATCTCCTTAAGCTGATAAGCAACTTCAGCAAAGTCTCAGGATACAAAATTAATGCTCTAAAATCACAAACATTCTTATACACCAATAACAGACAAGCAGAGAGCCAAATCAGGAATGAACTTCCATTCACAATTGCTTCAAAGAGAATAAAATACCTAGGAATCCAGCTTACAAGAGATGTAAAGGACCTCTTCAAGGAGAACTACAAACCACTGCTCAGTGAAATCAAAGAGGACACAAACAAATGGAAGAACATACCATGCTCATGGATAGGAAGAATCAATATTGTGAAAATGGCCATACTGCCCAAGGTTATTTATAGATTCAGTGCCATCCCCATCAAGCTACCAATGAGTTTCTTCACAGAATTGGAAAAAAACTGCTTTAAAGTTCTTATGGAACCAAAAAAGTGCCCGCATGCCAAGACAATCCTAAGTCAAAAGGACAAAGCTGGAGGCGTCACGCTACCTGACTTCAAACTATACTACAAGGCTACAGTAACCAAAACAGCATGGTACTGGTACAAAAACAGAGCTATAGACCAATGGAACAGAACAGAGTCCTCAGAAATAATACCACACATCTACAGCCATCTGATCTTTGACAAACCTGAGAGAAACAAGAAATGGGGAAAGGATTCCCTATTTAATAAATGGTGCTGGGAAAATTGGCTAGCCATAAGTAGAAAGCTGAAACTGGATCCTTTCCTTACCCCTTATACAAAGATTAATTCAAGATGGATTAGAGACTTAAATGTTAGACCTAATACCATAAAAACCCTAGAAGAAAATCTAGGTAGTACCATTCAGGACATAGGCATGGGCAAGGACTTCATGTCTAAAACACCAAAAGCAACGGCAGCAAAAGCCAAAATTGACTAATGGGATCTAATTAAACTAAAGAGCTTTTGCACAGCAAAAGAAACTACCATCAGAGTGAACAGGCAACCTACAGAATGGGAGAACATTTTTGCAAACTACTCATCTGACAAAGGGCTAATATCCAGAATCTACAAAGAACTCAAACAAATATACAAGAAAAAAGCAAACAACCCCATCAAAAAGTGGGCAAAGGATATGAACAGACATTTCTCAAAAGAAGACATTCATACAGCCAACAGACACATGTAAAAATGCTCATCATCACTCGCCATCAGAGAAATGCAAATCAAAACCACAATGAGATACCATCTCACACCAGTTAGAATGGCAATCATTAAGAAGTCAGGAAACAACAGGTGTTGGAGAGGATGTGGAGAAATAGGAACGCTTTTACACTGTTTTTGGGATTGTAAACTAGTTCAACCATTATGGAAAACAGTATGGCAATTCCTCAAGGATCTAGAACTAGATGTACCATATGACCCAGCCATCCCACTACTGGGTATATACCCAAAGGATTATAAATTATTCTACTACAAAGACACATGCACACGTATGTTTATTGCAGCACTATTCACAATAGCAAAGACTTGGAATCAACCCAAATGTCCATCTGTGACAGACTGGATTAAGAAAATGTGGCACATATACACCATGGAATACTATGCAGCCATAAAAAAGGATGAGTTTGCGTCCTTTGTAGGGACATGGATGCAGCTGGAAACCATCATTCTTAGCAAACTATCACAAGAACAGAAAACCAAACACCGCATGTTCTCACTCATAGGTGGGAACTGAACAATGAGATCACTTGGACTCGGGAAGGGGATCATCACACACTGGGGCCTATCATGAGGAGGGGGGAGCAGGGAGGGATTGCATTGGGGAGTTATACATGATATAAATGATGAATTGATGGGTGCTGACGAGTTGGTGGGTGCAGCACACCAACATGGCACAAGTATACATATGTAACAAACCTGCACGTTATGCACATGTACCCTAGAACTTAAAGTGTGATAATAAAAAAAAGAAAAAAAAGATATACACACAACAAAGGTATAAAAAAATACTCAACATCACTAATTATCAGAAAAATGCAAATTAAAACCACAATGTGATAGAACCTCACTCCTGCAAGAATGGCCATACTTTCTTAAATCAAAAAATAATAAATACCGATGTGCATGTGATGAAAAGGAAACACTTTTACACTGCTGGTGGGAATGTAAACTAGTACAACCACTACGGAAAACACTGCGGAAATTTATTAAAGAACTAAAAGTAGATGTAACATTTGATCCAACATCCCCTCACTGGATATCTACCAAAAGGAAAAGAAGCCATTATATGAAAAAGACACTTGCACACACGTCTATAGCAACATAATTACAAAAATATGAAACCAACCTAAATGCCCAAAAACCAACAAGTGGATAAAGAAAATGTGGTATATATACACCATGGAATGCTACCCTGCCATAAAACGGAGTAAGATAATAGCACTTGCAGAAATTTGGATGGATCTGGAGAGCATTATTCTAAATGAAGTAACTCAAGATTGGAACATCATATATCGTATGTTCTCACTTATAAGTGTAAGCTACGTCCATGAGGATGCAAAGCATATAATGGACTTTGGAGACTCAGGGAAAAGTGGAAGGAGGGTGAGGGATAAGAGACTACATATTGGGTACAGCGTACACTGATTAGGTAATGGGTGGACCAAAATCTCGGAAATCATCACGAAAGAGCTTATTCATGTAACCAAAAACCAAGTGTTTCCAAAAAATTATTGAAATAATTTTTTTAAAAAAGAGAAAATAAAACCTCAAAATAGTAATTGGATTGCTTGTAACTCAGAGGATAAAAGCTTGAGAGGATAGATACCCCATTCTCCTTGATGTGCTTATTTCACATTGCATGCCTATATCCAAATATACCATGTATCTTACAAATATATACACCTACTATGTAACCACAATTTAAAAAAAAAAAAAGAATAGAGAACCAGAGATAAATTCATATATCTACAATGAACTCATTTTCAACATAGGTGCCAAAAATATACACTGAGGAAAGAAAAGTCTATTTAATAAATGGTTCTGGACAAACTGGAGAAGCATAAGGATAATAATGAAACTAGACCCCTATCTCTCACCATACGAAAACCCAAATAAAAATGTATTAGAGACTTAAATCTATGAAACTACTGAAACAAGACATTTGGAAAACTCACCAGGAAATTAGACTGTGCAAATATTTATTGAGCAATACTTCACCAGCATAGGCGACAAGAGCAAAATGTCCAATTGGAATCACACAAAGTTAAAGAGCTTCTACACAGCAAATTAAAGAATCAATAAAGTAAACAGACGACTCACATAATGGGAAAAAGTAATTGTAAGTTATCCATCTGACAAGGGGTTAAAAATTAGAATATTTAAAGAGGTTGATATGGCTTGGCTTTATGTCTCCACCCAAATCTCATCTGAAATTGTAATCCTAACCTGTTGAGGAAGGGACATGATGGGAGGTGATTGGATCATGAGGGCTGTTTCCTCTATTCTGTTCACATAATAATGAGTGAGTTCTCACATGTTCTGACGTTTTTTGCTTTTTTATTTTTTTTTTTTTTAACGTGCAGGTTTGTTACATATGTATACATGTGCCATGTTGGTGTGCTGTACGCATTAACTCATCGTTTACATTAGGTATATCTCCTAATGCTATCCCTCCCTCCTCCTCCCACCCCACAACAGGCCTCGGTGTGTGATGTTCCCCTTCCTGTGTCCAAGTGTTCTCATTGTTCAATTCCCACCTATGAGTGAGAACATGCGGCGTTCGATTTTCTGTTCTTGCAATGGTTTGCTGAGAATGATTGTTTACAGCTGCATCCATGTCCCTACAAAAGACATGAACTCATCCTTTTCATGGCTACAGAGTATGATATGGTGTATATGTGCCACATTTTCTTTTTTTTATTATTATGCTATAAGTTCTAGGGTACATGTGCACAACGTGCAGGTTTGTTACGCATGTATACATGTGTCATGTGGGTGTGCTGCACCCATCAACTCGTCAGCACCCATCAACTCGTCATTTACATCAGGTATAACTCCCAATGCCATCTCTACCCCCTCCCCCTACCCATAATAGGCCCCGGTGTGTGATGTTCCCCTTCCCATGTCCAAGTGATCTCATTGTTCAATTCCCACCTATGAGTGAGAACATGCGGTGTTTGATTTTTCCGTTCTTGTGAAAGTTTGCTGAGAATGATGGTTTCCAGCTGCACCCATGTCCCTACAAAGGACACAAACTCATCCTTTTTTATGGCTGCATAGTATTCCATGGTGTATATGTGACACATTTTCTTAATCCAGTCTGTCACTGATGGACATTTGGGTTGATTCCAAGTCTTTGCTATTGTGAATAGTGCCACAATAAACATACGTGTGTATGTATCTTTATAGCAGAATTATTTATAATCCTTTGGGTATATACTCAGTAATGGGATGGCTGGGTCATATGGTATTTCTAGTTCTAGATCCCTGAGGAATCGCCATACTGTTTTCCACAATGGCTGAACTAGTATACAATCCTACCAACAGTGGGAAAGTGTTCCTATTTCTCCACATCCTATCCAGTACCTGTTGTTTCCTGACTTTTTAATGATTGCCATTCTAACTGGTGTGAGATGGTATCTCATTGTGGTTTTGATTTGCATTTCTCTGATGGCCAGTGATGACGAGCACTTTTAATGTGTCTGTTGGCTGTATGAGTGTCTTCTTTTCAGAAATGTCTGTTCATATCCTTTGCCCACTTTTTGATGGGGTTGTTTTTTTTTTTTTTTTTTTCTTGTAAATTTGTTTGAGTTATTTGTAGGTTCTGGATGTTAGCCCTTTGTCACATGATTAGATTGCAAAAATTTTCTCCCATTCTCTAGGTTGCCTATTCACTCTGATGGTAGTTTCTATTGCTGTGCAGAAGCTCTTTAGTTTAATTAGATTCCATTTGTCAATTTTGGCTTTTGTTGCCATTGCTTTTGGTGTTTTAGATATGAAGTTCTTGCCCATGCCTATGTCCTGAATGGTATTACCTAGGTTTTCTTCTAGGGTTTTTATGGTACTAGGTCTAACATTTAAGTCTCTAATCCATCTTGAATTAATTTTCATATAAGTACTAAGGAAAGGATTCAGTTTCAGCTTTCTGCTTATGGCTAGCCCATGTTCCCAGCACCATTTGTTAAATAGGGAATTCTTTCCCCATTTCTTGTTTATGTCAGGTTTGTCAAAGATCAGATGTTTGTAGATGTGTGGTATTGTTTCTGAGGGCTCTGTTCTGCTCCATTGGTCTATATCTCTGTTTTGGTACCAGTACCATGCTGTTTTGGTTACTGTAGCCTTGTAGTATAGTTTGAAGTAAGGTAGCATGATGCCTCCAGCTTTGTTCTTTTGACTTAGGATTGTCTTGGCAATGCAGGCTCTTGTTTGGTTCCATATGAAATTTAAAGCAGTTTTTTCCAATTCTGTGAAGTATGTCATTGGTAGCTTGATGGGGATGGCATTGAATCTATAAATTACCTTGGGCCCTATGGCTATTTTCATGATATTGATTCTTCCTATCCATGAGCATGGAATGCTCTTCCATTTGTTTGTGTCCTCTTTTATTTCGTTGAGCAGTGGTTTGTAGTTCTCCTTGAGGAGCTCCTTCACATCGCTTGCAAGTTGGATTCCTAGGTATTTTATTCTCTTTGAAGCTATTTTGAATGGGAGTTCACTCATGATTTGGCTCTCTGTTTGTCTGTTATTTGTGTATAATAATGCTTGTGATTTTTGCATCCTGAGACTTTGCTGAAGTTGCTTATCAGCTTAAGGAGATTTGGGTCTGAGATGATAGGGTTTTCTAAATATACAATCATGTCATCTGCAAACAGGGACAACTTGACTTCCTCTTTTCCTAATTGAATACCCTTTATTTCTTTCTCCTGCCTGATCGTACTGGCCAGAACTTCCAACACTACACTGAATAGTAGTGGTGAGAGAGGGCATCCTTGTCTTGTGCCAGTTTTCAAAGGGAATGCTTCCAGTTTTTGCCCATTCAGTATGATACTGGCTGTGGGTTTGTCATAAATAGCTCTTATTATTTTGAAATACATTCCATCAATACAGAATTTATTGGGAGATTTGAGCATGAAGGGCTGTTGAATTTTGTCAAAGGCCTTTTCTGCATCTATTGAGAGAATCATGTGGTTTTTGACTTTGGTTCTGTTTATATGCTCGATTACGTTTATTGATTTGCGAATGTTGAACCAGCCTTGCATCCCAGGGATGAAGCCCACTTGATCATGGTGGATAAGCTTTTGGATGTGCTGCTGAATCCGGTTTGCCAGTATTTTATTGAGGATTTTTGCATCGATGTTCATCAGGGATATTGGTCTAAAATTCTCTTTTTTTGTTGTGTCTCTGCCAGTCTTTGGTATCAGGATGATGCTGGCCTCATAAAATGAGTTAATGAGGATTCCCTCTTTTACCATTGATTGGAATAGTTTCAGAAGGAATGGTACCAGCTCTTCCTTGTGCCTCTGGTAGAAATCGGCTGTGAATTCATCTGGTCCTGTTCCGATGGTTTTAAAAGTGTTCGGTAATTCCCCCACCCCCTACCCCGCTGCTACCACCATGAGAAGACTTGCCCTGTTTCCCTTTCACCTTCTGCCATGATTGTAAGTTTCCAGAGACCGCCCCCCCAGCCGTGTGGAACTGTGAGTCAATTAAATCTCTTTCCTTTATAAATTACCCAGTCTCCAGTATTCTTTATAGCAATTTGAGAACGGACTACTGCAGACATCAACCATCTCTACAGGAAAAAAATATCTAATTGTCTGGTTTTAAAATAGACCAATGATTTTATAAGACATTTTTCAAAATAAGACATACAGATGGCAAATAGTCATATAAAAAGGTGCTCAGCATCGTTGACCATCAGAGAAATGCAAATCAAAACTACCATGAGATATCATCTCAGCCCAGTTAAATTGGCTTTTATCCAAAGGACAGGCAACAACAAATGTTGGCAAGGATGTGGAGAATAGGAAACCTTTGTACACTGTTGGTGGGAATGTAAGTTAGTACAACTACTATGAAGAATAGTTTGGAGATTTCTCAAAAAAATAAAAATAGAACTACCATATGATCCAGCAATCCCATTAACAGGAATATATATGAAAGAAAGGAAATCAGTATATCAAAGAGACAGCTACACTCCCATGTATACTGTACCACTATTCACAATAGCCAAGATCTGGAAGCAACCGAAGTATTCATAAACAGATGACTGGATTTAAAACTGTGGTACATATACACAATGGATTACTATTCAGCCATAAAAAAGGAACGAGATTCTGTCATTTGCAACAGCCTGAATGAAACTTGAGGTCATATTAAGTGAAATAAGATAGGTACATAAAGACAAACTTTACATATTCTCACTAATTTGTGGGAACCACTAATTTAAACATTTGAACTCATATAGAAGTAGAAGGATGGTTACCAGAGAAGAGGAATGGAAGGTGATGGGGAATGGGGATGATTAATGGGTACAAAAAATAGTTATGAAGAATGAATAAGATAGTATTTGTTAGCACAACAGGATGACTATAGTGAATAATAATTTAATTAGAAAAAGTCAAAGGGTTAGGGGAAGATGGCCAAGGAGAAATAGCTCTGGTCTACAGCTCCCAGCTAGACAAACACAAAAGACAAGTAATTTCTGCATTTCCAACTGAGGTACCCAGTTCATCTCATTGGGACTGACTAGGTGGTTGGTGTGACACAAAGAGAGCAAGGAAAAATAAGGTGGGGTGACGGTTCACCTGGGAGCTGTACAGGACGACGTGACCTCTATCCCCCAGCCAAGGGAAGTGGTGAGGGACTGTGTTACCTACCCGGAGTACTATACTTTTCCCATGGATTTTTACAATCCGTGGATCAGGAGATTTCCTCATGAGCCTACACCACCAGGGCCTTGGGTCTCAAGCACAAAACTGGGCAGATACACAGCAGCTGCTTGGGCAGGCACTTAGTTGCAGGAGTTTTTATATACTCCAGTGGTGCCTGGAACTCCAGTGAGGCAGGAGAAACGTTTACCCCCATGGAAAGGGGGCTGAAACCAGGGAGCCAAATGGCCTCCCTCAGTGGGACCCACTCCCATGGAATCCCCCCTGGCCAGCACAGCAGTTTAAAGTCTGCCCAAGATGAACGAGTTCTGGGTGGAAGGGCTGACCACCATTACTGAGGCTCTAGTCGGTGGTTTTCCCTGGTCAGTGCTAGAGATACTGGGGGTTTGGACTGAATGGTACTCCCACAGTACAGCACAGAGGCTGTGGCAGACAGTGGCGAGACTGCTTCTTTAGGTGGGACCCGGATCCATCCTCACTGGGCAGGGCCTCCCTGCAGGAATTTCGGTAACTCCAGACAGGGGCTTACACACAGAACTCTTATCTTCCTGGGACAGAACACCTGGGAAGAGGGGTGGCCATGGTCTCAGACTTAGTGGACTTAATATTTCCTGCCTGCTGGCTCTGAAGAGTCCATGCAGTCTAGAGGAGGGGGATTCCACCAGCAGAGTGCAACAACTCCGCTAAAGGACAGTCAGACTGCTTCCTTAAATGGGTCCCTGATTTCATGCCTCCTGACTGGGTTAGACCTCCCAAAAGGGGTTGCCAGACACGTCATACAGGAGAGTTCTGACTGGCATCACGTTGGTGCCCCTCTGGGACAAAGCTTCTTGAGGAAGGAGGAGACAGCAATCTTTGCTATTCTGCAGCCTCCATTGGTGATGCCCAGGTAAACAGGGTCTGAAGTAGACCCACAGAAAACTGCAGCAGACCTGCAGAATAGGGGCCTGACTGTTAAAAGACAAACAAACAAACAGAAAGCAACAATTACAACATCATCAAAAAAGACCCCATGAAACCCCATTCAAACTTCAACAGCCTCAAAGATCCAAGGTAGATAAATCCACAAAGATAAGAAAAAAATGCAAAAACATTGAAAATTCCAAGTCAGAAATCCTCTTCTACTCCAAATGATCACAACACTTCTCCAGCAAGGGCACACAACAGAGCCGAAGCTGAGATGGATGAACTGACAGAAGTAGACTTCAGAAAGTGGGTAATAACAAACTTCACTGAGCTAAAGAATTACAACCCAATATAAAGAAGCTAAGAACCATGATAAAAGACTACAGGAGGAATATAAATGACCTGATGGAGCTGAAAAATACAGCACGAGAACCTTATGATGCAAACACTTATATCAATAGCTGAATCTACCAAGCAGAAGAGAGAATATCAGAGCTTGAAGAATGTCGTGCTGAAATAAGGCAGGCAGACAAGATTAAAGAAAAAAGAATGAAAAGGAACAAACAAAACCTTCAAGAACTATGGGACTCTGTAAAAAGACAAAACCTACAAATGATTAGAGTACCTGAAAGAGATGAGGAGAATGGAACAAAGTTGAAAAACCACTTCAGGATATCAACCAGGAGACTGTCCTCAACCTAGCAAGACAGGCCAACATTCAAATTCAGGAAATTCAGAGAACCCCAATAAGATACTCCACGAGAAGATTTACCTCAAAACACATAATCGACAGATTCTCCAAGGTTGAAATGAAGGAAAAAAAATATTAAGGGCAGTCAGAGAAGAGAGCTAAATCAGCTACAAAGGTAAGCCCATCAGACTAACAGCAGACCTCTCAGTGAAAATCCTAGGAACCAGAAGAGATTTTGGGTCTGATATTCAACATTCTTGAAGAAGAGAATTTCCAACTCAGAATTTCATAACCGGCCAAACCAAGCTTCATAAATGAAAGGGAAATAAAATATTTTTCAGAAAAGCAAATACTGAAGGATTTTGTCATCACCAAGCCTGCCTTGCAAGAACTCCTGAAGGAAGCACTAAACATAAAAAGGAAAAACCGTTACCAACCACTACAAAAAGACACTGAAGTACACAGACCAACAACAATGTGAACAAACTACATTAATAAGTCTGCAAAGTTAACCAGCCAGCATCATGACAGGATCAAATTCACACATAACAATATTAACCTTAAGTGTTAATCAGTGAAATGCCCTGATTAAAAGACACAGAATGGCAAGCTGGATAAAAAGACAAGGCCCATCAATGTGCCATATTCAAGCAACACATCTCACATGCAAAGACACACATAGGCTCAAAATTTTTAAAATGGAGGAAATTTACCAAGTAAATGGAAATCAGAAAAAGCAGTGTTTGCAATACTAGTTTCTGACAAAATAGACTTTAAACCACCAAAGTTCAAAAAAGACAGAGAAGGACATTACATAATGGTAAAGGGTTCAATTAAACAAAATATCTACCTATTCTAAACACGTATGCACACAATACAGGAGCTTCCACATTAGTAAAACAAGTTCTTAAAAACCTACAAAAAGACTTACAGCCCCACACAATAATAGTGGGAGACTTTAATACCCCACTGATTCAGAAGTTGAACTCAGCTCTGGAGCAAGCAGACCTGATAGAAATCTACAGAACTCTCCATCCCAAAACAACAGAATATACATTTTGATGAGCACCACCTGGCACTTACTCTAAAATTAATCACATAATTGAAAGTAAAACACTCCTCAGCAAATGCAAAAGAACTGAAATCATAACAATCTCTCAGATCACAGCACAATAAAATTAGAACTCAAGATTAAGAAACACACTCAAAACCACACAACTACATGAAAACTGAACAATCTGCTCCTGAATGACTAATAGGTAAATAATGAAATTAAAGCAGAAATCAAGTTATTTGAAACCAATGAGAGCAAAGTGACAATGTATCAGAATCTCAGTAATGCAGCTAAAGCAGCATTAAGAGGGGAATGTATAGCATTAAATGCCCACATTAAAAATATAAAAAGAGCTCAAATCGACACCCTAACATCACAACTAAAAGAACTAGAGAACCAAGAGCAAACAAACCCCAAAGTTAACATAAGACAAGAAATAACCAAGCTCAGAGTGGAACTGAAGGAGATAGAGACACACAAAAAACCCTTCAAACAATCAATGAAACCAGGAGTTCAGTTTTTGAAAAAATTAATAAAATAAATAGACCATTAGCTAGACTAATAAAACAGAAAAGAGGGAAGATTCAAATAAAAACAAGAAAAATAACAAAGAAGATATCACCTCTGACTCCACATGCATAGAAACAACCATCAGAGAATACTAAACACCTCTATGCAAATAAATGGGAAAATCTAAAATAAATGATTAAATTCCTGGAAACGTACACCCTCTTAAGACTAAACCAATAAAAAGTTGAATCACTGAATAGACCAGTAATGAGTTATGAAATTGAGGCAGTAAGATGAGTAGGTTGCAAAAATTTTCTCCCATTCTGTAGGTTGCCTGTTCACTCTGATGGTAGTTTCTTTTGCTGTGCAAAAGCTCTTTAGTTTAATTAGATCCCATTTGTCAATTTTGGCTTTTGCTGCCGTTGCTTTTGGTGTTTTAGACATGAAGTCCTTGCCCATGCCTATGTCCTGAATGGTACTACCTAGATTTTCTTCTAGGGTTTTTATGGTATTAGGTCTAACATTTAAGTCTCTAATCCATCTTGAATTAATCTTCGTATAAGGGGTAAGGAAAGGATCCAGTTTCAGCTTTCTACTTATGGCTAGCCAATTTTCCCAGCACCATTTATTAAATAGGGAATCCTTTCCCCATTTCTTGTTTCTCTCAGGTTTGTCAAAGATCAGATGGCTGTAGATGTGCGGTATTATTTCTGAGGACTCTGTTCTGTTCCATTGATCTATATCTCTGTTTTTGTACCAGTACCATGCTGTTTTGGTTACTGTAGCCTTGTAGTATAGTTTGAAGTCAGGTAGCGTGACGCCTCCAGCTTTGTCCTTTTGGCTTAGGATTGTCTTGGCAATGCGGGCTCTTTTTTGGTTCCATATGAACTTTAAAGCAGTTTTTTCCAATTCTGTGAAGAAACTCATTGGTAGCTTGATGGGGATGGCATTGAATCTATAAATAACCTTGGGATTGCATTGGGGAGTTATACATGATATAAATGATGAATTGATGGGTGCTGATGAGTTGATGGGTGCAGCACACCAACATGGCATAAGTATACATATGTAACACACCTGCACGTTATGCACATGTACCCTAGAACTTAAAGTATAATAAAAATATATATATATATTTAAAAAAAAAAGAAATTGAGGCAGTAATAAATAACCTACCAAACAAAAAATACCCAGGCCAGATGGACATACAGCTGAACTCTACCAGAGTTAAAAAGAGGAGCTGGTATCATAAAGCAAGTTCTTAGAGACTTACAAAGAGACTTAGACTCTGATACAAAAATAATGGGAGTTAGACTCCGACACAATAATAATGGGAGCCTTCAACGCCCCACTGTCAACACTAGACAGATGAATGAGACGGAAAGTCAACAAGGATATCCAGGAATTGAACTCAACTCTGCACCAAGTGGACCTAATAGACATCTACAGAACTCTCCACCCAAAATCAACAGAATATACATTCTTCTCAGCACCACATCACACTTATTCCAAAATTGACCACATAATTGGAAGTAAAGCACTCCTCAGCAAATGTACGAGAACAGATATTATAACAAACTGTCTTTCAGACCACAGTGCAATCAAACTAGAACTCAGGATTAAGAAAATCAAAACCGATCAACTACAAGGAAACTGAACAACGTGCTCTTGAATGACTACTGAGTACATAACGAAATGAAGGCAGAAATAAAGACGTTCTTTGAAACCAATGAGAACAAAGATACAACATACCAGAATCTCTGGGACACATTTAAAGCAGTGTGTAGAGGGAAAATTACAGCACTAGATGCTCACAAGAGAAAGCTGGAAAGATCTAAAATTGACACTCTAACATCACAATTGAAAGAACTAGAGAAGCAAGAGCAAACACATTCAAAAGCTAGCAGAAGGCAAGAAATAATTAAGATCAGAGCAGGACTGAAGGAGATAGAGACACAAAAAACCCTCCAAAAAATCAATGAATCCAGGAGTTGGTATTTTGAAAAGATCAACAAAATTGATAGACAGCTAGCAAGACTAATAAAGAAGAAAAGACAGAAGAATCAAATAGATGCAATAAAAATTGATAAATGGGATATCACCACCGACCCCACAGAAATACAAACTACCATCAGAGAATACTATAAACACCTCTACGCAAATAAACGAGAAAATCTAGAAGAAATGGATAATTTCCTGGACACTTACACTCTTCCAAGACTAAACCAGGAAGAAGTTGAATCCCTGAATAGACCAATAGCAGGCTCTGAAATTGAGGCAATAATTAATAGCCTACCAACCAAAAAAAGTCCAGGACCAGATGGATTCACAGCTGAATTCTACCAGAGGTACAAGGAGGACATGGTACCTTTCCTTCTGAAACTATTCCAATCAATAGAAAAAGAGGGAATCATCCCTCACTCATTTTATGCGGCCAAAATCATCCTGATAACAAAGTCTGGCAGAGATACACACAAAAAAGGGAATTTTAGACCAATATCCCTGATGAACATCGATGCAAAAATCCTCAGTAAAATACTGACAAACCGAATCCAGCAGCACATCAAAAAGCTTATCCACCATGATCAAGTGGGCTTCATCCCTGGGATGCAAGGCTGGTTCAACATACACAAATCAATGAACGTAATCCAGCATATAAACAGAACCAAAGACAAAAGCCACATGATTTCCTCAATAGATGCAGAAAAGGCCTTTGACAAAATTCAACAGCCTTCATGCTAAAAACTCTCAATAAATTCGGTATTGATGGAACGTATCTCAAAACAATAAGAGCTATTTATGACAAACCCACAGCCAATATCATACTGAATGGGCAAAAACTGGAAGCATTCCCTTTGAAAACTGGCACAAGAAAAGGATGGTCTCTCTCACCACTCCGATTCAACATAGTGTTGGAAGTTCTGGCTAGGGCAATCAGGCAAGAGAAAGAAATCAAGGGTATTCAGTTAGAAAAACAAGAAGTCAAATTGTCCCTGTTTGCAGATTACATCATTTATATTTAGAAAACCCCATCGTCTCAGCCCAAAATCTCCTTAAGCAGATAAGCAACTTCAGCAAAGTCTCAGGATACAAAATTAATGTGCAAAAATCTCAAGCATTCTTATACAACAGTAACAGACAAATAGAGAGCCAAATCATGAATGAGCTTCCATTCACAATTGCTTCAAAGAGAATAAAATACCTAGGAATCCAACTTACAAGGGATGGAAAGGACCTCTTCAAAGAGAACTACAAACCACTGCTCAGTGAAATAAAAGAGGACACAAACAAATGGAAGAATATACCATGCTCATGGATAGGAAGAGTCAATATCATGAAAATGGCCATACTGCCCAAGGTGATTTATAGATTCAATGCCATCCCCATCAAGCTACCAATGAGTTTCTTCACAGAATTGGAAAAAACTGCTTTGAAGTTCATATGGAATCAAAAAAGAGCCCACATTGCCAAGACAATCCTAAGCCAAAAGAACAAAACTGGAGGCATCATGTTACCTGACTTAAAAATATATTA
Source organism: Rhinopithecus roxellana (assembly GCF_007565055.1). Lineage (NCBI taxonomy): Eukaryota > Metazoa > Chordata > Mammalia > Primates > Cercopithecidae > Rhinopithecus > Rhinopithecus roxellana. The sequence goes on from NC_044555.1 coordinate 154,168,372, forward strand.
CAAGGCCACAGTAACCAAAACAACATGGTACTGGTACCAAAACAGAGATATGGACCAATGGAACAGAACAGAGTCCTCAGGGATAATATCACACATCTACAGCCATCGAATCTTTGACAAACCTGAGAGAAACAAGAAATGGGGAAAGGATGAGTAGGTTGCAAAAATTTTCTCCCATTCTGTAGGTTGCCTGTTCACTCTGATGGTAGTTTCTTTTGCTGTGCAAAAGCTCTTTAGTTTAATTAGATCCCATTTGTCAATTTTGGCTTTTGCTGCCATTGCTTTTGGTGTTTTAGACATGAAGTCCTTGCCCATGCCTATGTCCTGAATGGTATTACCTATATTTTCTTCTAGGGTTTTTATGGTATTAGGTCTAACATTTAAGTCTCTAATCCATCTTGAATTAATCTTCGTATAAGGGGTAAGGAAAGGATCCAGTTTCAGCTTTCTACTTATGGCTAGCCAATTTTCCCAGCACCATTTATTAAATAGGGAATCCTTTCCCCATTTCTTGTTTCTCTCAGGTTTGTCAAAGATCAGATGGCTGTAGATGTGCGGTATTATTTCTGAGGACTCTGTTCTGTTCCATTGATCTATATCTCTGTTTTGGTACCAGTACCATGCTGTTTTGGTTACTGTAGCCTTGTAGTATAGTTTGAAGTCAGGTAGCGTGACGCCTCCAGCTTTGTCCTTTTGACTTAGGATTGTCCTGGCAATGCGGGCCCTTTTTTGGTTCCATATGAACTTTAAAGCAGTTTTTTCCAATTCTGTGAAGAAACTCATTGGTAGCTTGATGGGGATGGCATTGAATCTATAAATAACCTTGGGGAGTATGGCCATTTTCACGATGTTGATTCTTCCTATCCATGAGCATGGTATGTTCTTCCATTTGGTTGTGTCCTCTTTTATTTCACTGAGCAGTGGTTTGTAGTTCTCCTTGAAGAGGTCCTCTACTCATCTGACAAAGGGCTAATATCCAGAATCTACAAAGAACTCAAACAAATATACGAGAAAAAAGCAAACAACCCCATCAAAAAGTGGGCAAAGGATATGAACAGACATTTCTCAAAAGAAGATATTCATACAGCCAACAGACACATGAAAAAATGCTCATCATCACTCGCCATCAGAGAAATGCAAATCAAAACCACAATGAGATACCATCTCACACCAGTTAGAATGGCAATCATTAAGAAGTCAGGAAACAACAGGTGTTGGAGAGGATGTGGAGAAATAGGAACACTTTTACACTGTTGGTGGGATTGTAAACTAGTTCAACCATTATGGAAAACAGTATGGCAATTCCTCAAGGATCTAGAACTAGATGTACCATATGACCCAGCCATCCCACTACTGGGTATATACCCAAAGGATTATAAATTATTCTACTACAAAGACACATGCACACGTATGTTTATTGCGGCACTATTCACAATAGCAAAGACTTGGAATCAACCCAAATGTCCATCTGTGACAGACTGGATTAAGAAAATGTGGCACATATACACCATGGAATACCATGCAGCCATAAAAAAGGATGAGTTTGCGTCCTTTGTAGGGACATGGATGCAGCTGGAAACCATCATTCTTAGCAAACTATCACAAGAACAGAAAACCAAACACCGCATGTTCTCACTCATAGGTGGGAACTGAACAATGAGATCACTTGGACTCAGTAAGGGGAACATCACGCACTGGGGCCTATCATGGGGAGGGGGGAGGGGGGAGTAGGGAGGGATTGCATTGGGGAGTTATACAAGATATAAATGAAGAATTGATGGGTGCTGACGAGTTGATGGGTGCAGCACACCAACATGGCATAAGTATACATATGTAACAAACCTGCACGTTATGCACATGTACCCTAGAACTTAAAGTATAATAAAAAAAAGAAAAAGAAAGGAAACCAAATTAATGATGAGATACAAAATTATCTCCCAATATTGTTAATTGAATAATTAGATTTTAAGCTGGATCATATGTGTGTGTGTGTATATATATAGATAGATAGATAGATCCAGTTTATATATTTATATATATGCTGACACATACCACAACATATACATATATGTGTGTATAACACATATGTGTGTAATATATAGTATATAATACATTGTATAATATATATATGCGCAAACGTACTATTTTTAGTCAAAAGAAAAAATGGTATGTTCGGATGTTAAATATTTCTAACCAGTTTTATATATGGAAATAACAATTTCAAGTTGTGAATCATATACTATAGATAACGAATGTTAGGATCAGGTAATTCGCGAAGAAATGTATAAGTTGTCAAAATCATAATTGTGTCACTAATGTTATGAAAACCCTGACAGAGCCAGGAAAAGCCATGAAGAGAGGGTTCTCATGCTTGTGTGCCTGATAACAAAAACAGTCACAAAAGACTACAAAAAACACAAGCTTGTACAAAGGCCATTGAAGCCTTATACAAAAGAATACCTCTGCAAGGACATCTGCCCAGCACCTGCCTGTCCAACTTCAGACTGGCATCACTTCAGACTGGTATTAATCTCTGTAACCAAGGATAATTATTCCAAAATAATTATGTAACCTTTATTATTTTTTTCTTTAAAAACATTTATCTTCCTTTACCTCCCTGAATGTGCACATCGTTTACCATGGCATGCATATTCCCATTGTAATGCTTTACTTACAAATAAACATATTTTCTTTAAAAAAAAAAAAAAAAAAAGAAATGGGGAAAGGATTCCCTATTTAATAAATGGTGCTGGGAAAATTGGCTAGCCATAAGTAGAAAGCTGAAACTGGATCCTTTCCTTACTCCTTATACGAAGAGTAATTCAAGATGGATTAGAGACTTAAATGTTAGACTTAATACCATAAAAACCCTAAAAGAAAACCTAGGTCATACCATTCAGGACATAGTCATGGGCAAGGTCTTCATGTCAAAAAACACCAAAAGCAATGGCCACAAAAGCCAAAATTGACAAATGAGATTTAATTAAACCAAAGAGCTTCTGCAAAGCAATAGAAACTACCATCAGAGTGAACAGGCAACCTACAGAATTTTTTTTTTTGCAATCTACTCTTCTGACAAAGGGTTAATATCCAGAACCTACAAAGAACTCAAACAAATTTACAAGAAAAAAAAAAAACCATCAAAACTGGGCAAAGGATATGAACAGACATTTCTCAAAAGAAGACATTCATACAGCCAACAGACACATGAAAATATGCTCGTCATCACTGGCCATCAGAGAAATGCAAATCAAAACCATAATGAGATACCATCTCACACCAGTTAGAATGGCAATCATTAAAAAGTCAGGCAACAACAGGTGCTGGAGAGGATGTGGAGAAATAGGAACACTTTTACACTGTTGGTGGGATTGTCAACTAGTTCAACCATTATGGAAAACAGTATGGCGATTCCTCAAGGATCTAGAACTAGAAGTACCATACGACCCAGCCATCCCATTACTGGATATATACCCAAAGGATTATAAATCATGCTGCTATAAAGACACATGCACACGTATGTTCATTGCAGCACTATTCACAATAGCAAAGACGTGGAATCAACCCAAATGTCCATCAGTGACAGACTGGATTAAGAAAATGTGACACATATACACCATGGAATATTATGCAGCCATAAAAAAGGATGAGTTTGTGTCCTTTGAAGGGACATGGATGCAGCTGGAAACCATCATTCTCACCAAACTATCACAAGAACAGAAAACCAAACACCACATGTTCTCACTCATAGGTGGGAAGTGAACAATGAGGTCACTTGAACTCGGGAAGGGGAACATCACACACCAGGGCCTATTATGGGGAGGTGGGGGGAGGGATTGCAGTGGGAGTTATACCTGATGTAAAGGACAAGTTGATGGGTGCAGCACACCAACATGGCACAAGTATACATATGTAACAGACCTGCACATTATGCACATGTACCCTAGAACTTAAAGTATAATAATAATAATAAAAAGAAACGATTTCAAAAAATTGAAAATGAGGGACTCCTCCCCCACACATTTTATGAAGCAAGCATCATCCCGATACCAAAACCTGGCAGACACACCGAAAAAGAAAACTTCAGACCAATATCCCTGAAAAACATTGATGTAAAAATCCTCAATAAAGTACGGCCAAACTGAATCCAGAAGCACATCAAAAAGCTTGTTCATCACGATCAAGTTGCTTCAACCCAAGGATGCAAGGCAGGTTTTACATATGCAAATCAATAAACATGTTTCATCACATAAACAGAATTAAAGACAAAAAAACCCATGATAATCTCACTAGATGTCAAAAAGACCTTTGATAAAATTCAACATCTCTTCATTTTAAAAACTCTCAAAAAGCTGATATTTAAGGAATATACCTAAAAATAATGAGAACCATTTACGACAAACCCATAACCGATATCATACTGACTGTGCAAAAGTTGGAAGAATTTCCCTTGAAAACCAGCACAAAACAAGGATGCCCCCTCCTGACACTCTTATTTAACATATTATTGGAAGTTCTGAGCATGGTAATTAGGCAAGAGAAAGAAATGAAGCGTATCCAAATAGGAAGAGAGGAAATCAAATCGTCTATTTGCAGATGACGTGATCCTATATCTAGAAAAAACAAGTGACTCAGCACAGAAGCTTCTTAGGCTGACAAGCAACTCCAGCAGTCTCAGGATACAAAATCAATGTGCAGAAATCACAATAATTTCTATACACCAACAACAGACAAGCAGAAAGCCAAATCATGAATGAACGTCCATTCACGATTGCCAAAAAGAGAATAAAATAGGAATACAGCTAACAAGAAAAGAGAAGGACCTCTTCAAGGAGAACCACAAACCACTGCTCAAGGAAATCAGAGAGGACACAAGCAGATAGAAAAACATTCCATGCTCATGGACAGGAAGAATCAATATTATGAAAATGGCCATACTTCCCAAAGCAATATATAGATTCAATGTTATTCCCATTAAGCCACCACTGACATTCTGAATAGAATTAGAAAAAAAAATTAAATTTATATGAAACCAGAAAGAGTTTGTATAGCCAGGACAATCCTAAGCAAGAAGAGCTAAGCTGGAGGCATCACACTACCCAACTTCAAACTATACTACAAGGCTGCAGTAACAAAAACAGCATAACACTGGTACAAAAACAGGCACATAGACCAATGGAACAGAATAGAGAACTCAGAAATAAGACCACATATCTACTCCATCTGATCTTTGACAAACCTGATAAAAACTAGCAATGGGGAAAGGATTCCCTATTTAACAAATGGTGTTGTAAGAACTGGCTACTCATAAGCAGAAAATTGAAACTAAACCCCTTCCTTACACCTTATTCAAAAATTAACTCAAGTTTCATTAATGACTTAAATGTAAAACACAAAACTATAAAAACCCTAGAAGAAAATCTAGGTAATACCATTCAGAACATAGGCATGAGCAAATATTTTATAATGAAATTGCCAAAGAAATTGCAACAAAAGCAACAATTGACAAATGGGATCTAACTAAACTGACGAGCTTCTGCTCAGCAAAAGAAACGATCATCAGAGTGAACAGACAACCTACAGATTGGGATAAAATTTTTGCAATCTATCCATCCGACTAAGGTCTAATATCCAGAATCTATAAGGAACTTAAGCAAATTTACGGGGGAAAAAAAAGATTAAAAAGTGGGCAAAGGACATGAACACATTTTTCAAGAAAAAAAGACATACATGCAACCAACAAACATATGAAAAAAAGCTCAACATCACGGATGAGTAGATAAATGCAAATCAAAACCACAATGAGATACCATCACATGTCAGTCAGAATGGCAATTATTAAAACGTTAAGAAACAACAGATGCTGGTGATGTTGCCAAGAAAAAGAACACTTTTACACTGTTGGTGGGAATGTAAATTAGTTCAATCATTGTGAAACACAGTGTGGCAATTCCTCAAAGATTTAGAACTGGAAATACCATTTGACCTAGCAATACAATTACTAGGTATATACCCAAATAAATATAAATCATTCTATTATAAAGATACATACACACTTATATTCACTGCAGCACTCTTCACAATAGCAAAGAAATGGAATCAATCCAAATGCCCATCAGTGATAAACTGGAAAAAGAAAATGTGGTATTTATACACCATGGAAGACTATGCAGCCATAAAAAGGAATGAGATAATGAAGCTGGAATCCATTATCCTTAGCAAACTAACACAGGAACAGAAAACCAAACACCCCATGTTCTCACTTATAAGTGGGAGCTGAGCAATGAGAACACATGGACACAGGAAGTGGAGAAACACACACGGGGTCCCATCAGGGGAGGGTGGGGAATAGGTGAAAGAGCACTAGGGAAAAGAGCTAATGTATGCTGGGTCTAATACCTAGGTTATGGGTTGATCGATGCAGCAAACCACCATGGTACACGTTTACCTATGTAACAAACCTGCACATCCTCCACATGTACCCTGAAACTTAAAAGAAATTAAATATGTTTTTAAGGTACATTTTATATTCTCTAAAATAGTATAATTGGATTGTACAACAAATGACAAATGCTTGGGGTGATGGATACCCCATTTACTCTGATGTGATTATTACACATTGTAAGCCTATTGCAAAATATCCCACAATTACATACACCTACTATGAATCCACAAAAATTAAAAGTTATAAAAAAGAAAATGTGAAGCAGTCTGATGAGAGAGATGAAGGGAAATGTGAGACAGCATGGTAATAAGAATGGGAAAACATGAAAGGGGCAATTATAGGGGGAGAGGAATATGTGACAGTGGTGCAAATAATAGTTTAAGGCAATAATCTGAGAAGAATCCTATTACCAGCAAAATTATATACTGAACATCTTCCAATAAAGAACACAAAAAGAGACTGTCATTTTATTAATATAAATCTAATTTATGAGTTCAAATTTATAATTAATTTATATGACAAAGTCAAAAAGGTCACAAGAGAAGGTGGTGTTCAATTTGATTCACAAAACGTATGAATATATGTGTTTGAAGTTTTTGTTTCACAGTCAAAAATATACATTTTATTTATTTTTGTGAGCATAAGTGTTTTAATTATATTTAATCACAGATGCATTTCCTGTTTTTTAAATATCTGTAATTATAATGGATTAATAATTACGCATATTTAGGTGTACATGTGATATAAGCACATGACATTTAATGATCCATCTAAGTTTTCATCAATGAATAAATGAATTAAAAAGTGGTACAGGGGGCGGAGCAAGATGGCCAAATAGGAACAGCTCCAGTCTCCAACTCCCAAAGCAAGCGACACAGAACACCGGTGATTTCTGCATTTTCAACTGAGGTACTGGAGTCATCTCACTAGGGAGTGCCGGACAATCGGTGCTGGTCAGCTACTGCAGCCCGACCAGCGAGAGTTGAAGCAGGGCGAGGCATCGCCTCACCAGGGAAGCAAAAGGGGGAAGGGAATCCCTTTTCCTAGCAAGGGAACTGAGACACACAACACCTGGAAAATGGGGTAACTCCCACCCCAATACTGCGCTTTAAGCAAACGGGTAAACCAGGAGAATATATCCCACACCAGGCCGGGATGGTCCCACGCCCACAGAGCCTCCCTCATTGCTAACACAGCAGCAGCGAGGCTGGGGGAGGGGCGCCCGCCATTGTTGAGGCTTAAGTAGGTAAAAAAAGCCGCTGGGAAGCTCGAACTGGGTGGAGCTCACAGCAGCTCAAGGAAACCTGCCTGTCTCTGTAGACTCCACCTCTGGGGACAGGGCACAGCTAAAAAACAACAACAAAAAAGCAGCAGAACCTCTGCAGACGCAAATGACTCTGTCTGACAGCTTTGAAGAGAGCAGTGGATCTCCCAACACGGAGGCTGAGATCTGAGAAGGGACAGACTGCCTGCACAAGTGGGTCCCTGACCCCTGAGTAGCCTAACTGGGAGACATCCCCCACTAGGGGCAGTATGACACCCCACACCGCACAGGGTGGAGTACACCCCTGAGAGGAAACTTCCAAACTAAGAATCAGACAGCTACACTCGCTGTTCAGCAATATTCTATCTCCGGCAGCCTCTGCTGCTGATACCCAGGCAAACAGGGTCTGGAGTGGACCTGAAGCAATCTCCAATAGACCTACAGCTGAGGGTCCTGACTGTCAGAAGGAAAACTATCAAACAGGAAGGACACCTATACTAAAACCCCATCAGTACATCACCATCATCAAGACCAGAGACAGATAAACCACAAAGATGGGGAAAAAGCAGGGCAGAAAAGCTGGAAATTCAAAAAATAAGAGCGCACCTCCCCCTGCAAAGGAGCACAGCCCATCGCCAGCAGCGGATCGAAGCTGGTCAGAGAATGACTTTGACGAGATGAGAGAAGAAGGCTTCAGTCCATCAAACTTCTCAGAGCTAAAGAAGGAATTACATACCCAGTGCAACGAAACTAAAAATCTTGAAAAAAGAGTGGAAGAATTGACAGCTAGACTAATTAATGCACAGAAGGTCATAAATGAAATGACAGAGATGAAAACCATGACACGAGAAATACGTGACAAATGCAGAAGCTTGAGTAACTGACTCGATCAACTGGAAGAAAGAGTATCAGCGACTGAGGATCAAATGAATGAAATGAAGCGAGAAGAGAAACCAAAAGAAAAAAGAAGAAAAAGAAATGAACAAAACCTGCAAGAAGTATGGGATTATGTAAAAAGACCAAATCTACGTCTGATTGGGGTGCCTGAAAGTGAGGGGGAAATGGAACCAACTTGGAAAACACTCCTCAGGATATCATCCAGGAGAACTTCCCCAATCTAGTATGGCAGGTCAACATTCAAATTCAGGAAATACAGAGAACGCCTCAAAGATACTCCTCCAGAAGCGCAACTCCAAGACACATAATTGCCAGATTCACCAAAGTTGAAATGAAGGAAAAAATCTTAAGGGCAGCCAGAGAGAAAGGTCGGGTTCCCCACAAAGGGAAGCCCATCAGACTAACAGCAGATCTCTCGGCAGAAACTCTACAAGCCAGAAGAGAGTGGGGGCCAATATTCAACGTTCTTATAAAAAGAATTTTAAACCCCGAATTTCATATCCTGCCAAACTAAGTTTCCTAAGTGAAGGAGAAATAAAATCCTTTACAGATAAGCATATGCTTAGAGATTTTGTCACCACCAGGCCTGCCTTACAAGAGACCCTGAAGGAAGCCCTAAACTTGGAAAGGAACAACCACTACCAGCCATTGCAAAAACATGCCTAAATGTAAAGACCATCGAGGCTAGGAAGAAACTGCATCAACTAACGAGCAAAATAACCAGTTAATATCATAATGGCAGGATCACGTTCACACATAACAATATTAACCTCAAATGTAAATGGACTAAATGCTCCAATTAAAAGACACAGACTGGCAAACTGGATAAAGGGTCAAGACTCATCAGTCTGCTGTATTCAGGAGACCCATTTCACATGCACAGACGTACATAGGCTCAAAATAAAGGGATGGAGGAAGATCTACCAAGCAAATGGAGAACAAAAAAAAGCAGGGGTGGCAATCCTAGTCTCTGATAAAACAGACTTTAAACCATCCAAGATCAAAAGAGACAAAGAAGGCCATTACATAATGGTAAAGGGATCAATTCAACAGGAAGAGCTAACTCTCCTAAATATATATGCACCCAATACAGGAGCACCCAGATTCATAAAGCAAGTCCTTAGTGACTTGCAAAGAGACTTGGACTCCCATACAATAATAATGGGAGACTTCAACACTCCACTGTCAACATTAGACAGATCAACGAGACAGAAAGTTAACAAGGATATCCAGGAATTGAACTCGTCTCTGCACCAAGCGGACCTAATAGACATCTATAGAACTCTCCACCCCAAATCAACAGAATATACATTCTTCTCAGCACCACATCGCACTTATTCCAAAATTGACCACATAATTGGAAGTAAAGCACTCCTCAGCAAATGTAAAAGAACAGAAATTATAACAAACTGTCTCTCAGACCACAGGGCAATCAAACTAGAACTCAGGACTAAGAAACTCAATCAAAACCGCTCAACTACATGGAAACTGAACAACCTGCTCCTGAACGACTACTGGGTACATAATGAAATGAAAGCAGAAATAAAGATGTTCTTTGAAACCAATGAGAACAATGATACAACATACCAGAATCTCTGGGACACATTTAAAGCAGTGTGTAGAGTGAAATTTATAGCACTAAATGCCCACAAGAGAAAGCAGGAAAGATCTAAAATTGTCACTCTAACATCAAATTAAAAGAACTAGAGAAGCAAGAGCAAACACATTCAAAAGCGAGCAGAAGGCAAGAAATAATTAAGATCAGAGCAGAACTGAAGGAGATAGAGACACAAAAAACCCTCCAAAAAATCAATGAATCTAGGAGTTGGTTTTTTGAAAAGATCAACAAAATTGATAGACCGCTAGCAAGACTAATAAAGAAGAAAAGAGAGAGGAATCTAACACACGCAATAAAAAATGATAAAGGGGATATCGCCACCAACCCCACAGAAATAAAAACTACCATCAGAGAATACTATGAACACCTCTACGCAAATCAACTAGAAAATCTAGAAGAAATGGATAATTTCCTGGACACTTACACTCTTCCAAGACTAAACCAGGAAAAAGTTGAATCCCTGAATAGACCAAGAGCAGTCTCTGAAATTGAGGCAATAATTAATAGCCTACCAACCAAAAAAAGTCCAGGACCAGATGGATTCACAGCTGAATTCTACCAGAGGTACAAGGAGGAGCTGGTACCATTTCTTCTGAAACTATTCCAATCAATAGAAAAAGAGGGAATCCTCCCTAACTCATTTTATGAGGCCAACATCATCCTGATACCAAAGCCTGGCAGAGACACAACAATAAAAGGGAATTTTAGACCAATATCCCTGATGAACATCGATGCAAAAATCCTCAATAAAATACTGGCAAACTGGATTCAGCAGCACATCAAAAAGCTTATCCACCATGATCAAGTGGGCTTCATCCCCGGGATGCAAGGCTGGTTCAACATTCGCAAATCAATAAATGTAATCCAGCATATAAACAGAACCAAAGACAAGAACCACATGATTATCTCAATAGATGCAGAAAAGGCCTTTGACAAAATTCAACAGCCCTTCATGCTAAAAACGCTCAAGAAATTCGGTATTGATGGAACGTACCTCAAAATAATAAGAGCTATTTATGACAAACCCACAGCTAATATCATACTGAATGGGCAAAAACTGGAAAAATTCCCTTTGAAAACTGGCACAAGACAGGGATGCCCTCTCCCACCACTTCTATTCAACATAGTGTTGGAAGTTCTGGCTAGGGCAATCAGGCAAGAGAAAGAAATCAAGGGTATTCAGTTAGGAAAAGAAGAAGTCAAATTGTCCCTGTTTGCAGATTACATCATTGTATATTTAGAAAACCCCATTGTCTCAGCCCAAAATCTCCTTAAGCTGATAAGCAACTTCAGCAAAGTCTCAGGATAAAAAATTAATGTGCAAAAATCACAAGCATTCTTATACACCAGTAACAGACAAATAGAGAGCCAAATCATAAATAAACTTCCATTCACAATTGCTTCAAAGAGAATAAAACACCTAGGAATCCAACTTACAAGAGATGTCAAGGACCTCTTCAAGGAGAACTACAAACCACTGCTCAGTGAAATCAAAGAGGACACAAACAAATGGAAGAACATACCATACTCATGGATAGGAAGAATCAATATCGTGGAAATGGCCATACTATCCAAGGTAATTTATAGATTCAATGCCATCCCCATCAAGCTACCAATGAGTTTCTTCACAGAATTGGAAAAAACTGCTTTAAAGTTCATATGGAACCAAAAAAGAGACCGCATTGCCAAGACAATACTAAGTCAAAAGGACAAAGCTGGAGGCGTCACGCTACCTGACTTCAAACTATACTGCAAGGCTACAGTAACCAAAACAGCATGGTACTGGTACCAAAACAGAGATATAGACCAATGGAACAGAACAGAGTCCTCAGAAATAACACCACACATCTACAGCCATCTGATCTTTGACAAACCTGAGAGAAACAAGAAATGGTGAAAGGATTCCCTATTTAATAAATGGTGCTGGGAAAATTGGCTAGCCATAAGTAGAAAGCTGAAACTGGATCCTTTCCTTACTCCTTCTACAAAGATTAATTCAAGATGGATTAGAGACTTAAATGTTAGACCTAATACCATAAAAACCCTAGAAGAAAACCTAGGTCGTACCATTCAGGACATAGGCATGGGTAAGGACTTCATGTCTAAAACACCAAAAGCAACGACAGCAAAAGCCAAAATTGACAAATGGGATCTAATTCAACTAAAGAGCTTCTGCACAGCAAAAGAAACTACCATCAGAGTGAACAGGCAACCTACAGAATGGGAGAAAATTTTTGCAATCCACTCATCTGACAAAGGGCTAATATCCAGAATCTACAAAGAACTCAAACAAATTTACAAGAAAAAAACAAACAACCCCATCAAAAAGTGGGCAAAGGATATGAACAGACATTTCTCAAAAGAAGACATTCATACAGCCAACAGACACATGAAAAAATGCTCATCATCACTGGCCATCAGAGAAATGCAAATCAAAACCACAATGAGATACCATCTCACACCAGTTAGAATGGCAATCATTAAAAACTCAGGAAACAACAGGTGCTGGGGAGGATGTGGAGAAATAGGAACACTTTTACACTGTTGGTGGGATTGTCAACTAGTTCAACCATTATGGAAAACAGTATGGCAATTCCTCAAGGATCTAGAACTAGATGTACCATATGACCCAGCCATCCCACTACTGGGTATATACTCAAAGGATTATAAATCATGCTGCTATAAAGACACATGCACACGTATGTTTATTGCGGCACTATTCACAATAGCAAAGACTTGGAATCAACCCAAATCTCCATCTGTGACAGACTGGATTAAGAAAATGTGGCACATATACACCATGGAATACTATGCAGCCATAAAAAAGGATGAGTTTGCGTCCTTTGTAGGGATATGGATGCAGTTGGAAACCATCATTCTTAGCAAACTATGACAAGAAGAGAAAACCAAACACCGCATGTTCTCACTCATAGGTGGGAACTGAACAATGAGTTCACCTGGACTCGGGAAGGGGAACATCACACACTGGGGCCTATCATGGGGAGGGGGGATGGGGGAGGGATTGCATTGGAAGTTATACATGATATAAATGAGGAATTGATGGGTGCTGATGAGTTGATGGGTGCAGCACACCAACATGGCACAAGTATAAATATGTAACAAACCTGCACGTTATGCACATGTACCCTAGAACTTAAAGTATAATAAAAAATAAATAAATGTTTTAAAAAGTGGTACATATACAAAATGGAATATTATTTAGTCATATAAAATAATGAAATTCTTTCATTTGCCAAATATGGACGAACTGGAAGATACAATGTTAAATAGAATAAGCTACACACAGACATATATTACACATTGTTATTCACGTATTTGAGCCAAAATATATACATTTAAAAATTGCAAATAAAACATTTATAGACTCTCTAAAATCCTTTTTATGAAAAAAAAGATATTATTCAGAAGATATCTTAAATCAGTGACTTTACAGCTTCCCTTTTCTAGTCTATTTGCCATTTAATAGGGAATTCCAAAAGAAATGTCTACAAATATTAAATGTATGAAAGTCTAATGTAGGAATTTCAGAAGGTAGAACTTTTCAAAAAATGTCAAAACCTCTGAGGCTAGTGTAGTTTGCAGATAATTTGGAAAAAAACTATCATTTTAAATATTATAATTTTGTATCTAAAAAATGAAAAAGGTAGCATTGCTTTGTAATATAAATACAAAAATAAAGCCTGGCAAAAATCTTCCTGACTAGTGGGGGATATGAAAAAGAGCATAATTCTGTAGGTGAAGAGAAAAGTTCCCTTTGGCAAAAATCAGCATTCTGATGGGTGCATGACGTTTGTACTCTTATCAACTAGAGGCATGGGATGTTTAAGTGATGGAAACACTATTTTACAGCATACAGACAAAGTCTGTAATAAGGACAAAGTGGTAAAAAGATGATATTAATACTTCATATCTGTTTCCTCTAGTATCAACTGTTTTATTTTTTTTTTAACCTAAGCTGTAGGGTCTGTATGAGGTTTGACAATAGTTTCTTCCACTAAGGCAGAGGTTCTTAATCCAAGTAATAACTTCAGAATACAATGAGCCATGTGAAATTGTATGCAAAATTTCACATAGATGCATGTATACTTTTCTGGGATGAGAATCCCAGCTTTTATCAAATTCACAAGTGAATCTGTATTCCTTCACTCAAAACATAAAGACTTAAGAACCACAGAACTGAGGTATCTTTCTCCAACAAAGATTCATAGAATTCCAGAGCATGTGATGTGCAACTGCAAAAGTGAAATTGTCATTTGGAAGAAGGTAAAATTTTCTTAATTAAAAAGCACTAAGATAAGATTCCAAGAGCCTGTTGGTTTCCACAATTGCAAAATGTCCCCCTCCTAATTAACATTAGGTTTCTGTAGGAGGCAGCCATTGATAAAGCCATATTTAGAAAGCAAGTTTTCATGATGAAAGTGAGGACTCAGATAAGATGGACTTGGTGCTTCAAGAGCTCACCAAGTAAACTTTCGAAGGAAGGAAGGAAGGAAGGAAGGAAGGAAGGAAGGAAGGAAGGAAGGAAGGAAGGAAGGAAGGAGGAAGGAAGGAAGGAAGGAAGGAAGGAAGGAAGGAAGAAGGAAGGAAGGAAGGGAAGGAAGGAAGGAAGGAAGAGAAAGAGAAAAAAGAAAGAAAGAAAGAAAGAAAGAAAGAAAGAAAGAAAGAAAGAAAGAAAGAAAGAAAGAAAGAAAGAAAGAAGAAGAAGAAAAGAAAGAAAGAAAGAAAGAAAGAAAGAAAGAAAGAAAGAAAGAAAGAAAGAAAGAAAGAAAGAAAGAAAGAAAGAAAGAAAGAAAGAAAGAAAGAAAGAAATTTTACCTACATCATTTTCAGAAAGTGAGCAATTTTTTAAAATTATTCGTGACCCAACTTTTAATTTCTGATGCACATTACAATATCACCATCTTGTGGAATATATTAAAAATGCATGATTTCAGGGGTTGCTCAGTCAGTGTTTCTCAATGTGGTCAATGAACCCCTGAGAGTACCTGAGACATATTCAGAATGTTCATGAGGTTACAAAGTTATTTTCACAATAATATAAAGATGTCATTTGTCTTTTCCACTATGTTGACATCTGCATTGATGGCTCAAAAGCAATGGTAGGTAAAACTTCAAGTACCTTAGCAGAAAACACTATAGTAATTGCAAATCATAAATCAAATTCCAAGTCATCGTGTTTTTCACTGCCATGCTTTTAAAGAAAACAAAAAGCCAGTTGCACTTAAGAATGATTTTCATGAGGTAGTAAAAAAAAAATTAATTTGGAAGACAAGCTTGTAGGACTCACTAAACATGAATTTGCTTTATCGTAAATGTTGTTTATAAAAAATATCCCTTAGAGAACTAAGGAGTCTATGCAAGTAGACATTTATGAATATAATAGATAAGAGACTTGTGCTTTAATCTTCACTCTTTCCGTTAGAATCCAGTGTGTTTTCTCATTTCTAAAACGGGGATACTCCTAGAAGTTGTTGCACTGTGCAGTCATAATGATTAAAAGCTGGATATAATGGCTTAGTAAGTATCAACTCTTCTAGTGTCTTTTTGTTTCACCATGTGCCAAGAGTTTATTAAAATATTTTACCTTCCCAGAAACTCTATAAAGTTGATATTATTTTCTCCTATTTAAGATGGGAAACTGAGACCAAGGAAAGGTTCAAGTCACTTGCCTAAAGTCACACAGAAAAGTGAGTGGTAGAGGAGGACTTGAATTCAGGCAATTGTACTCCAGAAAAATAAAAGTCCCTTACAATTTCTGATTATTGGAAGAAAGTAAAGAAGGCTATAAAGTAGTAGGAGTTGACACAGTTAGCTGGAGGTCTAAAATGATGAAGAGATAACACAAGATGGACAGAAATTGTAGTTGGGTCTCTACATACAATTTATGAAAATTCAATATGCAACCTTAAAACAGGATGTAGATCCAATATACAGAAAGACCCAACCCTTTGTAATATTTAAACAAAAAATCATATGAATTAAATTAATAGTTCTAATTAAGTGATAAACCTAAGAGCTGTATTAGTGCCAGCAAAATAACAGAACTAATATAGCATCAGGGTTGTCATGCAAGAGTCTTGGCACAAGTGCTATCATTCTTTGGCCTTCCTGAAAGTCGAAAAGCAGAATGCCTTGGGCATCCCAAAAAACTGTTGCCATGAGCTTTACTTTAAAAAAAATTGTAAGCATATTATCTTTTTTTTATTCTTTTTATTTCAATAGGTTCTTGGAGAACAGGTGGTATTTGATTACATGGATAAGTCCTTTACTAATGATATCCGAGATTTTGGTGCACCCATCACCCGAGCAGTGTACACTGTACCCAATGTGCAGTCTTTTATCCTTTGCCCCCATCCCACTCTTCCCACTGAGTCCCCAAAGTCCATTATACTATTCTTATACCTTTGTGTCCTCGTAGCTAGCTTAGCTCCCACTTATAAGTAAGAACATACAGTGTTTGATTTTCCATTCCTGATTTACTTCATTTAGAATAATGGTCTTCAACTCCATTCAGGTTGCTGCAAATGCCATTATTTTACTGCTTTTTATGGCTGAGTAGTATTCCATCATATACACACCATGGAATAGCACTCAGTCATAAATATACACACACACACACACACACATACACACACATAACCAAATATGTCTGTAAATATATACACACCATAAATATACTATATATACACACCATATATATACACTATATACACACACCAAATATAGTATATATACACACACCATATATATACACACATATATATTCACACACATATATATGTGTGTGTGTCTGGTGTGTGTGTATATATATATACATGTGTGTGTGTGTGTGTGTATATATATATACACACACACACACATATATATACACACAACACATTTTCCTTGTTAATTGATGGGCATTTGGGCCAGTTCCACATTTTTGCAATTGTAAATTGTGCTGCTATAAATATGCACGTGCAAATGTCTTTCATATAATGACTTCCTTTCCTCTGGGCAGATATCCAGTGATGGGATTGCTGCATCAAATGTTAGTTCTACTTTTAGTTTTTTAAGGAATCTCCATGCTGTTTTCCATAATGGTTGTACTAATTTACATTCTAACTGGCAGTGTAAAAGTGTTCCCCTTTCACTACATCCACACCAACTTCTATTATGTTTTGATTTTTTAATTATGGCCACTCTTGCAGGAGGAAGGTGGTATTGCATTGTGGTTTTGATTTGCATTTCCCTGATATTTAGTGATGTTGAGCATTTTTTCATATGTTTGTTGGTCATTGGCATATCTTCTTTTGAGAATTGTGTATTTATGTCCTTAGCCCATTTTTTTTTTTTTATTATACTTTAAGTTCTAGGGTACATGTGCATAACGTGCAGGTTTGTTACATATGTATATTTGTGCCATGTTGGTGTGCTGCACCCATCAACTCGTCAGCACCCATCAATTCATCATTTATATCATGTATAACTCCCCAATGCAATCCCTCCCCCCTCCCCCCCCCCATGATATGCCCCAGTGTGTGATGTTCCCCTTCCCGAGTCCAAGTGATCTCATTGTTCAGTTCCCACCTATGAGTGAGAACATGCGGTGTTTGGTTTTCTCTTCTTGTGATAGTTTGCTAAGAATGATGGTTTCCAGCTGCATCCATATCCCTACAAAGGACGCAAACTCATCCTTTTTTATGGCTGCATAGTATTCCATGGTGTATATGTGCCACATTTTCTTAATCCAGTCTGTCACAGATGGACATTTGGGTTGATTCCAAGTCTTTGCTATTGTGAATAGTGTTGCAATAAACATACATGTGCATGTGTCTTTGTAGTAGAATAATTTATAATCCTTTGGGTATATAACCAGTAGTGGGATGGCTGGGTCATATGGTACATCTAGTTCTAGATCCTTAGCCCATTTTTTATTGAATTATTTTTTTCTTGCTAATCTGTTTGAGTTCCTTGTGGATTCTAGATATTAGTTCTGTCTCAAATCCACAGTTTGCAAAGACTTTCTCCCACTCTGTGGGTTGTCTGTTTACTCTGCTGATTGTTCTTTTTGCCATGCAAAAGTCCTTTAGTTCAATTAAATCCCATCTATCTTTATTTTTGTTGCATTTGCTTTGGGGTTCTTGATTATGAAGTCTTTGCCTAAGCCAAATGTCTAGAAGGATTTTTCCAATGTTATCTTCTAGAATATTTATGGTTTCACGTCTTATATTCAAGTCTGCGATCCATCTCAAGTTGATATTTTATAAGGTGGGATACGAGGATCCAGTTTCATTCTTATACATGTGGGTTGTCAATTATTCCAGAATCATGTATTGAATAGTGTGTCCCTTCCCCAGTTTATGTTTTTGTTTGCTTTCTTGAGGATCGGATTTTTACTTTTGACTGGTCTGCTTTTGCTTTGACTGGACCACTTCTACCTCTTAGTACTGTTGCTTTGATTGTGCTTTGTCTTCAGAATCATGCTGGTAAAGCTATGTTACATCTTTTTATTACAATTCTTCAAAAAATTCTTGAGGATCTTGGTACCCTTTGTTTAAAGTTTTCATTGAAAGCTCTGCTCTTGTCTGCAGCTGATCTGGGTGCAATGGTTTTGGCACTCATCAAGTAAAAGGTTTGTTCAACTTTAATTTTTCAGTCAGAATTGTGCGAGTTTTACCAGGTGAGATGGCTGTGGTGTTGGCTATTCTTTCTACTGGTAATTGTTTGTCCTCTTCAATTAGGACACTGTGTTCATCCATTCTTTGCATTGCTATAACAAAATAACTGAGGCTGAGTAATTTATAAACAAAACAGGTTGAGCTGGCTCATAGTTCTGAAGGCTGTACAGGAATCATGGTGCTGGCATCTGCTTCTGATGAGTGCCTCAGGACCCTTACATTCATAGCAGAGGCAAAGTAGGGGAAGCATGTCATGTGGGGGAGCAGAAGGAAGAGATAGAAGAGGGAGGTGCCACACATTTTTAAACAACCAGATCTTTTGTGAACTTGCTCATTACCAAGGGGATGGCACTAAACCATTGATGAGGAATACTCCCCCATGATCCAAACACCTCCCATGATGCAACACCTCTAACCTTGGGAATTAAATTTAACATGAGATTTATTTGAAAGGGGAAAATATCTGAACCATATTATTCTTTCCCTGGCCTCTCAAATTTCTTGTATACCTAAGCTAGGTAATTTACATTGCAAAATATAATAATCTCTTCCCAATGGTCCCCCAATGTATTCACTTGTTCCATCATCAAGCCCAAACTTCTAAATCTTATCTGAGACTTATCTCCTTCCACCTATGAGCTGTAAAATAAAAAAACAAAATTAAAATATACCCTTTGAGCTATGGCTCAAGTTGAAACAGCCAGGATATGGGAAGCAATGTCCCGAGACTGAGCAAGGAAATGGGGCCCCAGGCCTGGCCCCCATAACAATGGTTTTTCTCCTAAGCTTCTGGGTCTGTGTGACGGGAAGGTATTTCTTGTACATCTCTGAAATGTCTTCAAGCCCTTTTTTCATTGACTTGGTTACCAGCACCTGGTTCTCTTTTGCACACACAACTCTCTCTAGAAAGTGGTTGCTCCATGGCCTGCTTGAATCCCTCCCCAGAAAATAAGCTTTTCTTCTCTACCACATGGCTAGGCTGCAAATTTTCCAAACTTTCATGCTCTGATTCCCCTTTAAATATAAGTTCCAATCTTAAAGTCATTATTATAAGCCACTATGCTCACATATCTGAAAATAGGCTATTAGAAGGAGCCAGACCACATCTGGAATGATTCGTTGCTTAGAAATATCTTCTGCCAGATACCCTAAGTCATAATTCTTAAGTTAAAACTTCCAAAGATCCTTAAGGCATGAACACAATGCAGCCAGGTTTTTTGATAAAGCACAAGGTGACCTTTGCTTCGTTTCCGAATAACTTCCTCATTTCCCTCTGAAACCTCATCAGCCTGGCCTTCACTGTCCATATTTCTATCAGCATTTTGGTCACAATCACTTAAGTTTTTTTTTTTTTTTCTTTTTTATTATACTTTAAGTTCTAGGGTACATATGCACAATGTGCAGGTTTGTTACATATGTATACATGTGCCACGTTGGTGTGCTGCACCCATTAACTCGTCATTCACATTAGATATATCTCCTAATGCTATCCCTAACCCCTACCCCCACCCCATGACAGGCCCTGGTGTGTGATGTTACCCTTCCTGTGTCTAAGTGATCTCATTGTTCAATTCCCTATGAGTGATAACATGCAGTGTTTGGCTTTCTGTTCTTGCGATAGTTTGCTGAGAATGATGGTATGCAGCTGCATCCATGTCCCTACAAAGGACATGAACTCATCCTTTTTTATGGCTGCATAGTGTTCCATGGTGTATATGTGCCACATTTTCTTAATCCAGTCTGTCACTGATGGACATTTGGGTTGATTCCAAGTCTTTGCTATTGTGAATAGTGCTGCAATAAACATACATGTGCATATGTCTTTATAGCAGCATGATTTATAATCCTTTGGGTATATACCCAGTAGTGGGATGGCTGGGTCAAATGGTATTTCTAGATCTAGATACTTGAGGAATCGCCACACTGCTTTCCATAATGGTTGAACTAATTTATACTCCCACCAACAGTGTAAAAGTGTTCCTATTTCTCCACATCCCCTCTAGCACCTGATGTTTCCTGACTTTTTAATGATTGCCATTCTAACTGGTATTTGGTGGTATCTCATTGTGGTTTTGATTTGCATTTCTCTGATGGCCAATGATGATGAGCATTTTCTCATGTATCCGTTGGCTACATAAATGTCTTCTTTTGAGAAGTTTCTGTTCATATCCTTTGCCCACTTTTTGATGGGGTTGTTTGTTTTTTTCTTGTACATTTGTTTGAGTTCTTTGTAGATTCTGGATATTAGCCCTTTGTCAGATGAGTAGATTGCAAAAATTTTCTCCCATTCTGTAGGTTGCCTGTTCACTCTGATGGTAGTTTCTTTTGCTGTGCAGAAGCTCTTTAGTTTAATTAGATCCCATTTGTCAATTTTGGCTTTTGTTGCCGTTGCTTTTGGTGTTTTAGACATGAAGTCCTTGCCCGTACCTATGTCCTGAATGGTATTCCCTAGGTTTTCTTTTAGGGTTTTTATGGTATTAGGTCTAACATTTAAGTCTCTAATCCGTCTTGAATTAATTTTTGTATAATGTGAGGAAGGGATCCAGTTTCAGCTTTCTACTTATGGCTAGCCAGTTTTCTCAGCACCATTTATTAAATAGGGAATCCTTTCCCCATTTCTTGTTTTTGTCAGGTTTGTCAAAGATCAGATGGCTGTAGATGTGTGGTATTATTTCTGAGGGCTCTGTTCTGTTCTATTGGTCTATGTCTCTGTTTCGGTATCAGTACCATGCTGTTTTGATTACTGTGGCCTTGTAAGTTTTTAAGATTATCCAAACTTACCAATGTCTTCCTGTCATCTTCTTACCCCTCAAAACTCTTCTAACCTCTGCCCATTATCCAGTTTCAAAGCCATTTCCACATTTTCAGGTATCTTTATAGCAATTCCCCACTCTTGGTAACAATTTTCTGTGTTATGCCATACTTGCACTGCTATCAATAAGTAAGCTGGGTAATTTACAAAGAAAAAATGTTTAATTGGCTTATAGTTCTGCAGGTTATTCATGAAACATGGTGCTGACATCTGCTCAGCTTCTGGTGAGAGCCTCAAGAAGCTTATAATCCCAGCAGAAGGGGAAGCAGGAGCAAGCATGTCACATCATGAGAGCAGGAGTGAGTGATAGAAAGAGAGAGAGAGAGAGAGAGAGAGAGAGAGAGAGAGAGAGAGAGAGAGAAAGGTGCCATATGCTTTTAAACAACCAGATATCACATGAATTTACTCATCACCAAGGGGATAGCACTAAGTCATTCATGAGGGATGTGCTCCCATGATCCATGCACCTCCCATGATGTCCCACCTCCAACACTGGGAACTATACTTGGAAGGTACAAAATCCAAATTATATCAGGCATGAACAAGATTAATTTTTCCTTGCAAATCAATGTAAATGGTCTGCAACTATGAGTTTTATCTTCCATATCATCTTGTCCCGTCTCAAAGTGAGTTATCCATTTGGAAAGTGCTGATTTATTTGAGGTAGTTTTCCCATAAGCTTTTCGTAAAGCATCGATGATTTTATTATTCTTCCACCAAGGTTTTACTATACTTTTGATGTTGTTTCTTCAATTTTAGCAGAATTTATGTTGCTCCGATCGAGTTTTTTCGAACTCATGTCTGATACTTGTTAGTGCCTCAAACTATAATAACCAAATAGCATAGCACCAACAAAAAAATAGACACATAGTTTAATGGAACAGAATATAGAAACCAGAAATAAAGCCACATACAACCAACTCATTTTCAACAATGTCAGTAAAAAGTATACACTAGGCAAAAAACACCCTATTCAATAAATGGTGTTGGGAAAATTGGTTAGCCATACCCAAAAGAATTAAACTTAACCCATATCTTTAACCATATATAAATTCCTCAACTCAAGATGGATTAAAGACCTAAATTTAAGACCTAGAAATATAAATATCTTAGAAGAAAACCTAGGAAAAATTTTTTCTGGACATTGTCCTAAGCAAAGAATTTATGACTAAGTACTCAAAAGTAAATGCAACCAAAACAAAAATAGACAAACGGGACTTGATTAAACCAAAAAGCCCCCACAGAGAAAATGAAATAATCAACAGAGTAAATAGACAATATACACATTAGGAGAAAATATTTGCAAACTATGCATCTGACAAAGGGCTAAAATCCGGTACCTACAATGAACCTCAAACAATTCAACAAGATTTTGAGGAGAGCTAAGATGTCTGACTACAAGCAGCCAGGAAGAGCTTTTTCCAATGAGAGAGACAAGACCATCAAGCAGACTGGTATGATCTAAACATATCTTTGGAAAGAACGCATTGAGAATGGACACGGAGAGAACATAGGCACTGGGATGAAAAGGGAGAAAGCTGGGAACTCTGCATGTGGTTGCTGAGCACCAGGACTCATAGAAATAACTGGCTTCTAGGGAAGGGGTGAGTAAAGTAGACATAGAGTGGCCCACTCTCACGATGAACCTCTGGGATCCTTCCTAGCTGCAGGAGACACCACGAACCCCATGGAATTCTGAACTGTTGGGTAGAACTGCACAGAGAGTTTTAAGAGACTGAACTCCTGCCTGCATGAAGCCTAGAAGGTTTGGCGAAGGAAGGGCTTCAGTGGAACACAGCCATGGGCAGCCATATCCCAAAGCTCACTATACTCCTCTAGGCAGCTTTAGCCTTTGTTAGCTTCCAGACTCATGGGATAAAGCCAGTCTTCTCTGTGTGCTCCCCTGTTGCCCCTCCCAGAGTCCCTGCCTGGCCATAACCACTTGCAGCCTAACCTCAGCTTGCCAGTTGTCACCACTTCTATAGCTCTTTCACCAGGAGGCCTTGCCTACCTATTGGAGTGCTTTTGCAAACAGAACCCCACCAGTGCATACCCACCCACAGACTCCCTCCATTTTCAACCTATGGTACAACACTATAGTAATCAAAACAGCAAGGTACTGGTAACAAAACAGATACATAGACCAAGGGAACAGGTTAGAGAACTCAGAAATAAACCTGCACACCCACAACAATCTGATCTTCAACAAAGTCAGCAATAATAAGCAATGGAGAAAAAACTCTATAGTCAATAATTGTGCTGGATCAACTGGCCAACCATATGCAAAAGATTAAAACTGGACTCCTTTTCACCCTATAAAAAAATAAAAACAAACTCAAGTTGGATTAAAGACTTAAAAATATGATGTAAAACAACTAAAGCCCTAGAAGAAAACCCAGGAAATACCATTGTAGACTAGGCCTTGGCAAAGATTATATGATTAATCCTCTGAAAGCAATTGCAGCAAAAACAAAAAAGGATAAGTGGTACCTAATTAAAATAAAGAGATTTGCACACCAAAAGAAACAATAAACAGAGTAAAGAGATAACATACAGAATGGAAGAAAATACAAACTATGCATCTCACAAAGGTTTAATATCCAGAAACTGTAAAAAACATAAACCAACATGCAAAAACAAACATCCCCATTAAAAATGGGCAAAGAATGTGAACAGACACCTCAAAAGATATACACATATGCAACAAATATATTTAAACACTCAATATGACTTATCATTAGACAAACGCAAGTCAAAACCACAATGAGATACCATCTCAGACCATCCAGAATGGTTATTACTAAAAAGTTAAAGTATATATATATATCAGATGCTGATGAGATTGCAGGAAAAAAAAAAAAAGGATGCTAATACATCGTTAGTGGGAATGTAATTTAGTTCAGCCACTGTGAAAACCAGTTGGTAAATTTCTCAAAGAACTTAAAGCACAACTAACTTTTAACCCAGAAATCCCATTACAGGGTATACACCCAAAAGAATGTAAATCATTCTATCAAAAAACACATGCAATCATATGTTTATTGCAGCACTATTCCAGGTAATAAAAACATGGACTCAACCTAGATTTTCATCAATGTTGGACTGGATTTTAAAAATGTCATATGTATGTACCATGGAATACTATGCAGAAATGAAGAGAGAATGAAACCACATCCTTTGCAGCAACATGGATGCAGCTGGTGATCATTACCTTAAGTGAATTAATGCAGAAATGGAAAAGCATATACCACAGGTTCTCACTTACAAGTAAGAACTAAACATTGAGTACATATGGACACAAAGTGGGGAACAATCAATACTGGGGCCTACTCGAAGGTTGAGGGTGAGAGAAGGTTGAGGGTCAAAAAATTATTCAGTGTTATACTCATTACCCTGGTGATGAAATAATTTGTACAACAAAAAACAACTACATGAAATTTACCCATGCAACAAACCTGCACATTTATACCCTGATCCTAAAATAAAAATTGAAAAAGAAACAAGAAAAGTCCAAAGAAACAAGAGAAAAGCAAATAATCTCATTAAAGTGAGGGCAAAAACACATGTACAAACATTTTTCAAAAGAAGACATGTAGTTTTATTCTCCTTCATGTAGCTTGTCAATTATCCCAGCACAATTTGTTGAATAAGGTGTCCTTTCCTCACTGTTTTTTTGTTTGCTTTGTCAAAGATCAGTTGCCTGTAGGTATTTGGCTTTA
This sequence comes from Rhinopithecus roxellana, assembly GCF_007565055.1. Classification (NCBI taxonomy): domain Eukaryota; kingdom Metazoa; phylum Chordata; class Mammalia; order Primates; family Cercopithecidae; genus Rhinopithecus; species Rhinopithecus roxellana. The sequence goes on from NC_044555.1 coordinate 154,193,808, forward strand.
TTTCTGGGTTCTCTATTCTGTTCTATTGGTCTATGCACCTATTTTTCATACCAGTACCATGCTGTTTTGGTGACTATGCCCTTATAGTATCATTTGAAGTCAGGTACTGTGATGCCTCCAGATTTGTTCTTTTTGCTTAGTGTTGCTTTGCTTATGTGGGCTCTTTTCTGGTTCCATATCAATTTTAGGATTGTCTTTTCTAGTTCTGTAAAGAATAATGGTGATATTTTGATGGGAATTGCATTGAATTTGTAACTTGCTTTTGGCAATGTGGTCATTTTCACAATATTGATTCTTCCCATCCATGAGCATGGGCTGTGTTTCCATTTGATTGTGTCATCTAAGATTTCATTCAGCAGTGTTTTGTAGTTTTCCTCATAGAGGTCTTTCACCACCTTGGTTAGGTATATTCCTAAGTTTGCTTTTTGCTTTTGTTTTTGTTTTTGTTTATTGCAGCTATTGTAAAAGGGGTTGAGTTCTTGACTTGATTTTCAGGTTGGTCACTGTTGGTGTATAGCAGAGCTACTAGTTTGTGTACACTACTTTTGTATTCTGAAAGTTTGCTGAATTCTTTGATCTGTTCTAGGAGCTTTTTGGAGGAGTATTTAGGGCTTTCTAGGTATATGATCATATTATCAGCAATGACAGTTTGCCTTCCTCTTTACTGAGTTGGATGCCCGATTCTTTCTCTTGTCTGATTGCTCTGCTAGAACGTTCATTACGCTGTTGAATAAAAGCAGTGAAAGTGAGCATCCTTGTCTTGTTCCAGTTCTCAGAGGAAATGCTTTCAACTTTTCCCCGTTCAGTATTATGTTGGCTGTGGGTAAAATTACTGTAAGATAACATTGGAAAACCTTTTCTAGACATGGGCCCAGGCAAAGGCTTCATGATCAAGAACTCAAAAACAAATGCAACTAAATAAAGATAAATAGGTGGTACTTAATTAAGGTAAAGAGCTTTTGCCCAGCAAAAAAGAACAGTCAGCAGAGTAAACAGACAACCCACAGAGTGGGAGAAAATCTTCACAATCTATACATCTGACAAAGGACTAATATCCAGAGTATACAAGGAAGTCAAACAAATTAGCAAGAAAAAAGTAATTCTATAAAAAATGTGGGCTAAAGATATGAATAGACAATTCTCAAAAGAAGTTATACAAATGGTCAACAAACATATAGAAAAATGTTCAACATCACTCATGATTAGGCAAATGCAAATCAAAACCACAATGCGATACCGCCTTACTCCTGCAAGAATGGCCATAATCAAAAAATCAAAAATTAATAGATGTTGGTGTGGACGTGATGAAAAGAGAACACTTCTACACTGCTGGTAGGAAAGTAAACTTATACAACCGCTATGAAAAACAGTGTGGAGATCCCTTAAAGAACTAAAAGTAGAACTGCCATTTGATCCAGCGATCCCACTACTAGGTATCTACCCAGAGGAAAAGAAGTCATTGTACGAAAAAGACACCTGCATATGCATGTTTATAGTAGCACAATTCACAATTGCGAAAATATGGAACCAGCCCAAATGCTTATCAATCAATGAGTGCATAAAGAAATTGTGGTATTTGTATACAACGGAATATTGCTCAGACATTAAAAGGAACAAATTAATGGCATTTGCAACAACCTTGATGGAACTGGAGACTATTACTCAAAGTGAAGTAACTTAGGAATAGAAGACCAAACATCATTTGTTCTCATTCATAAGTGGGAGCTAAGCTAGGAGGATGCAAAGGCATAAAAATGACACAATGGACTTTGGGAACTTGGAAGAAAGGATGGGAGGGGGGTGAAGGATAAAAGACTACAAATTGGGTTCAGTGTATATTGTTTGGGTGACGGGTGCACCAAAATCTCACAAATCACCACTAAAGAACTTGTGTAACCAAATACCACCTGTTTCCCCAAAAGCTATGGAAATAATAATAAATAAAATATAATTTGAACCAGAAAAAAATAGCTACAGAACTTCCAAAAACAAGAATTTCTAATGGTGAATTTTAAATTGTATGTATTACCTCATTGTTAAATTCTCCATATTGTCAAAAATTCAGGAAAACCTTGACACAAGATTTTATTAAAGAAGTGGTTTGGTGAAGGTAATGAGAAAAGCCAGTTTCTTCATCTGGGTCCATGTGGTGTGAAACAGACAGAGACAGAATGGCCAGATGGTCCCAAAACTGACCTAATTCATCAGAAGGGCTGGCTCAATAATACCAAGAACTTAAAACAGGGGCTGGTGCATAGTAGCTGCTCAATAAATATTTGATGAGAATGAATGAAAAACCTCTTAGGCATCAGTGATTTTGAGAAGCCCCTTGAGAACTATGAACATCTAGAACAGGTGGTCATACAGCTATTAGGGTATTAAATGAGGTTTCAAGTAACCTAATTGAAATTATATATCTTAATAAAACCATTGTTAACATCTAGCTTATATCTATGTTAATATTTATGACTTTTGAGTGTTAAAGTTTCAAGAATGAAAAAAGAAGATGTAAATAAAATTGTTTCCTTAATTTCTTTTTTGATTTTGGACTTTTATGTTTTTAATGTATTTTTTAATTTTGTGGGTACATAATAGGTATATAGGTTTATGGAGTACATGAGATGTTTTGATACAGGCATAAAATGTGCAATAAGCACATCAGAGTATATTGGGTATCCATCACCTTAGAATGTGTCCTTTGTGTTACAAAAAAATCCAATTATACACTTTTAGTTTTTTTTTAATTTACAATTATACATTAAAAGACTCTGCTGCATTCTTCAGTATGTCAATTGCAATTTTCATCTCCAGAATTTCTGCCTTGTACTTGTTAATTATTTTAAATCTCTCTTTTTAATCTAATAGGATTCTGAATTCATTCTTTGTGCTATTTCATTGAAATTGAAATTCTTTGAAATTGAAATTTAATTTTATTTAATTTTCTGAAAACAACTAATCTGAATTATCTATCTGAAAGGTCACATATCTCTGTATCTCCAGTATTGGTCCCTGGTGCCTTAGTAAATTCATTTAATGAGGCCATGTTTTCCTGGATGGTGTTGATGCTTATGGATATTCATTAAAGTCAGGGAATTGAAGAGTTAGGTATTTATTGTAATCTTTGCGGTTTAAGTTTAACTGTGCCCATCCTTCTTGGGAATGCTTTTCAGGTATTTGAAGGGTCTCAGATGTTATGATATGAGTTTTTGGTCATTGAAGCCATAGCTGCATTAGGAGACACTCCAAGCCCAATAACACTGTGACTCTTTCAGAGTTATAGAGGTTATCACCTTGGTTATCTTGGATAAGAATTGGAAGAATTCTCTGGATTGCTGGGCAGAGATTCCTGTTTTCTTTCCTTACTCTCTTCAGAACAGAGTCTCTTTATCTGTGCTGAGCTGTCTGGAGCTGGGGGAACAGTGTCTTATGGCACCCAAGCCGTAAGACAAAGTTCTCCCTCTTCTCTCCCCATTTGGCAAGCAGAGGAGTGTCTCCCTGTGGTCATTATCATCCCAGACCCACAGTAAATACTTTCTGGCTACTGTTAATGTTCATTCAAGATACAGGGGCTCTGCAGGTAGCTTGTGGTGAATGCTGCCAAACCTGGGACTCTCCCTTCAGGACAGTGGTTTCCCTTCTGGCCCAGAGCAGGTCCAGAAATGTTGTTTCAGAACTAAGGTTTGAAATTAGGGACCCCAGGATCTCACTTGGTGCTCTATACCACTGTGGTTGAGCTGGTACCTTAGCTATGAGACAAAATCCCCTTTACTATTCCTTGTTATTTTCTCAAGCATAAGCAGTCTCTTCTTGTATCCACCAGAGCTGGGAATGTGCTGAGCCACCCCTGAAGCCAGCACATATCTGAGTCTCACCCAAGGCCCATGGCAAGTACTGCCTGACTTCTAATTATTCAGGTTACAAGGGCTCTTTGGTCTGCAGGTAATAAATCCTGCCGGAACTGGGCCCTTCCCTTAAAAGCAGAGGGTTCCCTTCTCCCCAGTGTGTGTCTCTTAATGTCACCTGCAAGCCAGACTCTGGAAGGGGACCTCAGGACTCTACTTGGTACCTTTTCCTACTGTGGCTGAGATGGTATAGAAGTTGCAATACAAAGAGATACCATCTCACACCAGTTAGAATGGCAATCATTAAGAAGTCAGGAAACAACAGGTGTTGGAGAGGATGTGGAGAAATAGGAACACTTTTACACTGTTGGTGGGATTGTAAACTAGTTCAACCATTATGGAAAACAGTATGGCAATTCCTCAAGGATCTAGAACTAGATGTACCATATGACCCAGCCATCCCACTACTGGGTATATACCCAAAGGATTATAAATTAGTCTACTACAAAGACACATGCACACGTATGTTTATTGCGGCACTATTCACAATAGCAAAGACTTGGAATCAACCCAAATGTCCATCTGTGACAGACTGGATTAAGAAAATGTGGCACATATACACCATGGAATACTATGCAGCCATAAAAAAGGATGAGTTTGCGTCCTTTGTAGGGACATGGATGCAGCTGGAAACCATCATTCTTAGCAAACTATCACAAGAACAGAAAACCAAACACCGCATGTTCTCACTCATAGGTGGGAACTGAACAATGAGATCACTTGGACTCGGGAAGGGGAACATCACACACTGGGGTCTATCATGGGGAGGGGGGAGGGGGGAGGAGGGAGGGATTGCATTGGGGAGTTATACATGATATAAATGATGAATTGATGGGTGCTGACGAGTTGATGGGTGCAGCACACCAACATGGCATAAGTATACATATGTAACAAACCTGCACGTTATGCACATGTACCCTAGAACTTAAAGTATAATAATAATAATAATAAAAAAAAAAAAAAAAAAAAGAAGTTGCAATACAAAGTTCTCTACTCTCCCCTCTCCTCTCCTCAAGCAGAAAGGAGTCTTTTCTGGAGTTGCAAAGGTACACTGCCTTGGTTTGGGGAAGAGTTGAAATAAGCACTCCCTTGGCCACCTCAGCTGGTGTTTCACTAGGTCACATGCTCACCAAGTCTGCTGAATTCAAGCCCAGCACAGCACCAGGACTTGCACAGGAATTTATAGTTCTTGTGGCCTAAGCTGCATTTCCAGTTTATTTATTACTCCATAGCACATTGGGCCATGCTAGTTAGGCTGGCCAGAACTCAGGTTCTGACTGCTGGGATGAGCAATTCTTCTCTGGCTGGGGTTGGTCTAAAGACTCCCTCCATGAGCACTGGCCAATGTATGTCTGGTGTTGCTTTCTGCTGTTGACAGAGTATCACATACTTCCAATGAAAAATCCCATAATCACTGCTGTCTCCCCTCCAAGTGCACAGATTCTATCTCCATGCCACATGGCCACTGCTGGGAGATGGAAGAGTAGTGGCATAAGCAATTCAAGACTGTGTTCCCTATGCTCTTCAGTGCCTTTCAATGACATAAAGTTAAAACTTTCTACTTTGATCATTCATCTGATTTTTAGTTCTTATGAAGGTGTTTTTTGTGTGTAGATAGTTGTTCAATTTGGTATTCCTCAAGGGAAGACAATTGGTGGAAACTTCTATTCAGTCATCTTGCTCCACCTTCACCCCTTATTTTCCTTTTTGGATTGTCAGTTTTTAGTGTTTACAAAGACACCTGAGTTCTCTGTGGTCAATTTTTTATCCTGCAACTTTTCTGAACTTGTTTATTAGTTTGACACATTTTGTGGCATCTTCAACATTTTCTATAATGTAAGATCAGGTCATCTGTGAACAGAGATAATTTTTACTTCTTTTTTGGCTTGCATGACCTTTTTTTTTTTTATTTTGACAAATTCCTCTTCCAATACTACACTGAATAAAGTGGTGAAAGTAAGCATTTTTTCTTGCTCCAGGTATTAGATAAAAATCTTTCTGTTTTTATCTATTAAGTATGCTATTTTCATTGGCTTTTTCATATATGGCCTTTATTATGTTGATAAAGTTTTATTCTATTCCTAATTTGTGTGTTTTTATCATGAAAGGCTGTTGGATTTTATCAAATGCTTTTCCTGCATTAATTGAAATTATCGTGATGGCTTTTTTACCTTCATTCTGACCATGTGGTATATTACATTGATTCAATTTTGTATATTGAGCCATCCTTTCATTCCAGGAATAAATCTCACTTAATTTTGGTGTATCATTCTTTTAACAAGCCACTTAATTCTATTTGCTAGTATTTTGTAGAGGACTTTTGAATCCTCTACAATTTGTTGATCTTTTCAAAGAAAAACTTTTTTGTTCCATTCACTTTCTCTATTGTTTTTCTAGTCTCTATTTTATTTAATTTCATTTTTGACTTCACTATTTCTTCCTTGTGCTAGATTTTGGTTTAGCTTTTTCTTCCTTTTCTATATCCTTAATTTGTACAGTTAGGTTGTGGCTTGATGTTCTTCTTTAATGTAACTATTTACAGCTATAAATTTCCCTCATAACACCGATTTCATTGTATATTAAACATTTTATATGTTGTGTTTTCACTTTCACTTATTTATATATTTAAGGTATGCTATGTAAATTATTTTCTATCTTCTGTTATGATTTCTTCTTTGGCATATCGGTTTTATAAAAGAGTGCTGTTTACTTTCCACATATTTGTGAAATTTCCAGTTTTTCTTCTGATAGCTATTTCCAACTCAACTTTATTCCACTGTGATCAGTTAATAAAACCTTGTAGTATTTCAATCTTTTAAAATTTATTAAACCTAGTTTGGTAGCCTAAGATATAATGTATCCTGGAACATGTCCCTTGTGCATTTAAGAAAAATGTATATTCTGCCATTGATGGTGAAATGTTCTTTATATGTACGTTGGGTCAAATTGATTTATACCCTTGCTCAGCTCTTCTGTTTCCTTACTGATTTTCTGCCTCCTTGTTTTAGTCATTACTGAAAGTGGGATATCAAAATCTTCCACTATTATTGCCAAGCTCTCCTTTTCTCCCTTTCTGTCAATATTTGTTTCATACATTTTGGAGCTCTGACATTTGGTGCAGGTATGTTTTAAATTGTCATATCTTCTTAGTAAATGGATCCTTTAATCAATATATAATGTTCACCTTTTTCTCTTACAACAATTTTGACTTAAAGTATTTTATCTGATATTAGTAGAGCTTATCCAGCTCTCTTTTTGGTATTATTTGCATAGAATATCTTTTTCCACTCTCACTTTCGATCAATATGTGTCCTTATATCTAAAGCCAGTCTCTTGTAGACATCATATAATAAGATCATGTTTTTGTTTTTGTTTTGTTTGTTTGTTTTTGTTTTGTTTTGTTTTTTTTTGAGATGGAGTCTCACATTGTCCCCCAGGCTGGAGTGCAGTGGCATGATCTCCGCTCAAGCTCCGCCTACCTCTTGATTCTGTAAGTTATTCATTTAAATTTAAAGTAGTTACTGAAGGGGAAGGATATTATTTTACCATTTTGATTTCTTATTCTATACAACTCATATCTATTTGTCCCTCATTTTCACCTTAACTGTCTTCCTTTGTGTTTACTTAGTTTTTACAGTTACAAGTTTTAATGTGTTTCCCATCACCTTTTGTGTATGTTTTCAAAAATATTTTTATTGCATATACCATGGAGATTACATATTACATTATAAAGTTATAGTAATCCATTTTGAATTGATACAACTTAACTTCAATAGTATACAAACTTGTATGCTTAAACAGCTCCATTCTCTCTTTTGTGCTATTGATATTGTAAACTAAATATTTATATTTTGTTTATCCATTATCATTGATTAATAATAACTTTGTTGATTCCAAGTCTTTGCTATTGTGAATAGTGCCGCAATAAACATACGTGTACATGTGTCTTTGTAGTAGACTAATTTATAATCCTTTGGGTATATACCCAGTAGTGGGATGGCTGGGTCATATGGTACATCTAGTTCTAGATCCTTGAGGAATTGCCATACTGTTTTCCATAATGGTTGAACTAGTTTACAATCCCACCAACAGTGTAAAAGTGTTCCTATTTCTCCACATCCTCTCCAACACCTGTTGTTTCCTGACTTCTTAATGATTGCCATTCTAACTGGTGTGAGATGGTATCTCATTGTGGTTTTGATTTGCATTTCTCTGATGGCCAGTGATGATGAGCATTTTTTCATGTGTCTGTTGGCTGTATGAATATCTTCTTTTGAGAAATGTCTGTTCATATCCTTTCCCCACTTTTTGATGGGGTTGTTTGTTTTTTTCTTGTATATTTGTTTGAGTTCTTTGTAGATTCTGGATATTAGCCCTTTGTCAGATGAGTAGGTTGCAAAAATTTTCTCCCATTCTGTAGGTTGCCTGTTCACTCTGATGGTAGTTTCTTTTGCTGTGCAAAAGCTTGCAGCTGGAAACCATCATTCTTAGCAAACTATCACAAGAAGAGAAAACCAAACACCGCATGTTCTCACTCATAGGTGGGAACTGAACAATGAGATCACTTGGACTCGGGAAGGGGAACATCACACACTGGGGTCTATCATGGGGAGGGGGGAGGGGGGAGGAGGGAGGGATTGCATTGGGGAGTTATACATGATATAAATGATGAATTGATGGGTGCTGACGAGTTGATGGGTGCAGCACACCAACATGGCATAAGTATACATATGTAACAAACCTGCACGTTATGCACATGTACCCTAGAACTTAAAGTATAATAAAAAAAAAATAATAATAATAATAATAATAATAATAACTTTGTATGCAGTTGTCTGTTAAATACTATGGGTTAAAAAATTGAGTTACAAACCAAAATTACAATTACACTGTTTTCGTTATTTGCCCATGTATCTACCTTTGATGGAGAACTTCATATCTTTATTTGACTATGAGTTACTGGATAATTTCCTTTATCTCAACCTGAAAGAATGCCCATTAATATTTCTTGTAAGGCAGGTCCAATGGCTATAATCTCCTTCCAGTTTTAAAAATCTGTATATGTTTTGATTTCTCACTCTGTTTTTGAATGACACTTTTATTCAGATAAAGAATGTTCAGCTGGTCATTTTTTTTCTGACCTGCCAGAAGGCAAAGTATTACATATTTAAGGGCTGAAAGAGAAAAATAAGCAACTGAGAATTATATATATGGTAAAAGTATCTTTTAAAAAACAGAGGAAGAAATTATGACATATCAAGGTTTCTGACAAGAAATCAGCTGATGGTGCATGCCCGGAGTCTCAGCTACTTGGAAAGTTAGAGACTGATTTGGGAAGATAACTTTAGTCCAGGGGTTCAAATTCAGCCTGAGCAACATAGTAAGAGTCCTCATTTAAAAAAATACTTAGCTTATAATCCTATAAAGCATCTCTTTTACATAATGAATTTTTCTTTTCTACTTTCAGGATGTTCTTTGTCTTCAGCTTTTGATAGTTTTACGATGTATCTAGGTGTAGATTTCTTTGGGTTTATCATACTTGGATTTCATTCAGCTTCTTTGATTTGTAGGCTCATATATTTTCTCACACTGGAAAAGTTTTGGCTATTATTTCCTCAACAATATGTCTGACCCATTATTTCTTTCTTTATTGTGTAACTTCCATAATGTATATATTGTTCCACTTGATGGGGTCCCAAATGTCATCAGGTTTTGTTCATATTGCTTTGCTCTTTTTACAATTTTTCCACAGATTCAAGATAAATAGTCCCAACTTATAATGATTTGGCTTATGATTCTTGGAATTTATAACAGTGCAAAAATGACAAGCAATCATTTAAAACTATACTTTAAGTTTAGTATCAAGTGCCTTCTATCAGCTATTCATGAGGCTCCTCAGAAGAGAGAGAAATTGATGAGCTTATGTTGTAGCAATCCCATCATCCAGCAATTAATTTTACTTAAATGTTTCAATTATTTTAAGTCATTTCTCTTTCAGCTCTGTACACTAATGGTGAATATCTATACAACCATTATGTTTGTTTGTTTGTTTTCAATACAGTACTCAAGAAATTATAGGGGATATTTAACCCTTTATAATAAAATACACTTCACATTATATTACTTATGTCCAACTTTAAGTTAATATGTGTTCTGAGCACATTTAAGCTAGGCTAATCTAATTTATGATGTCCAGTATATTAAGTATATTAAATGCATTTTTAACTTATGATGGGTTTTTCAGTACATAAGCCTATCATAAGTTGAGGAGCATTTGTAATTTCAAATGTCCTGTATCAAAGTTTTCTCACTTCTGCTGTGTACAGACATCTGCTTTTAATCCCATCTTGTAATTTTTTTTTCTTTTTTCTAATTATACTTTAAGGTCTGGGGTACATGTGCAGAACGTGTAGGTTTGTTGCATAGGTATACACGTGCCATGGTGGTTTGCTGCATCCATCAACCCCTCATCTACATTAGGTATTTCTCCTAATGCTCTCTCTCCTCTAGCCCCCAACTCCCCGATAGGCCCCAGTTTGTGATGCCCCTCCGCCATGTCCAAGTGTCTTCACTGTTCAATTCCCACTTACAAGTGAGAAGATGCAGTGTTTGGTTTTCAGTTCTTGTGTTAGTTTGCTGAGAATAATGGTTTCCAGCTTCATCCATGTCCCCACAAAGGACATGAACTCATCCCTTTTTGTGGCTGCATAGTATTCCATGGTGTATATGTGCCACATTTTCTTTATCCAGTCTATCATTGATGGGCATTTTGGTTGGTTCTAAGTCTTTGCTATTGTGAATAGTGCCACAATAAATATACGTATGCATGTGTCTTTATAGTAGAATGATTTATAATCCTTTGAGCACATACCCAGTAATGGGATTGCTGGGTCAAATGGTATTTCTAGTTCTAGATCCTTGAGGAATCGACACATGATCTTCCACAATAATTGAACTAATTTACACTCCCACCAACAGTGTAAAAGTGTTCCTATTTCTCCACATCCTCTTCAGCATTTGTTGTTTCCTGACGTTTTAATGGTCGCCATTCTAACTGACGTGAGATGGTATCTCATTGTGGTTTTGATTTGCATTTCTCTAATGACCAATGATGATGAGCTTTTTTTCATATGTTTGTCGGCTGCATAAATGTCTTCTTTTGAGAAGTGTCTGTTCATATCTTTTGCCCTTTTTTTTGATGTTTTTTTTTTTTCTTGTAAATTTGTTTGAGTTCTTTGTAGATTCTGGATACCAGCCCTTTGTCAAATGGATAGATTGGAAAAATTGTCTCCCATTTTGTAGGTTGCCTGTTCACTCTGATGATAGTTTATTTTGCTGTGCAGAAGTTCTTTAGTTTAATTAGATCCCATTTGTCTATTTTGGCTTTTGTCGTTATTGCTTTTGGTGTTTTAGTCATGAAGTCTTTGCCCATGCTTATGTCCTGAATGGTATTGCCTAGGTTTTCCTCTAGGATTTTTATGGTTTGAGGTCTTACGTTTAAGTCTTTAATCCATCTTGAGTTCATTTTTGTGTAAGTTGTAAAGAAGGGATCCAGTTTCAGCTTTTTGCATACGGCTAGCCAGTTTTCCAAACACGATTTACTAAATAGGGAATCCTCTCCCCATTGCTTGATTCTGTCAAGTTTGTCGAAGATCAGATTATTGTAGGTGCATGGTGTTATTTCTGAGGCCCCTGTTCTGTTCCCGAGGTTCATATATCTGTTTTGGTACCAGTACCATGCTGTATTGGTTACTGTAGCTTTGTAGTATAGTCTGAAGTCAGGTAGTATGATGCCTCCAGGTTTGTTCTTTTTGCTTAGGATTGTCTTGACAGTACGGGTTCTTTTTGGTTCCATATGAAATTTAAAGTAGCTTTTTCCAGTTCTGTGAAGAAAGTCAATGGTAGCTTGATGGGGATAGCATTGAACCTATAATTTACTTTGGGCAGTATGGCCTTTTCCATGATGTTGATTCTCCCTATCCATGAGCATGAATTGCTTTTTCATTTGCTTGCATCCTGTCTTATTTCCTAGAGCAGTGGTTTGTAGTTCTCCTTGAAGAGGTCCCTCACATCCCTTGTAAGTTGGATTCCTAGATATTTTATTCCCTTTGTAGCAATTGTGAATGGGAGTTCACTCATGATTTGACTCTCTGTTTGTCTATTATTGGTGTATAGGAATGCTTGTGATTTTTGCACATCGATTTTGTATTCTGAGACTGCTGAATTTGCTTATCAGCTTAAGAAGATTTTGGGCTGAGATCATGGGGTTTTCTAAATATACGATCATGTCATTTGCAAACAGAAAGATTTTGACTTCCTCTTTTCCTATTGAATACCCTTTATTTCTTTCTCTTCCCTGATTGCCCCAGCTAGAACTTCCAATATTATGTTGAATGGGAGTGGTAAGAGAGGACATGCTTGCCTTGTGCTGGTTTTCAAAGGGAATGCTTTCACGTTTTTTGTCCATTCAGTATGATATTGGCTGTTTGTTTGTCATAAATAGCTCTTATTATTTTGAGATGTGTTCCATCAATACCTAGTTTATTGAGAGTTTTTAGCATGAAGGAATGTTGAATTTTGTCAAAGTCCTTCTCTGCATCTATTCAGATAATCATGTCGTTTTTATCATTGGCTCTGTTTATGTGACAGATTATGTTTATTGATTTGCATATGTTGAACCAGTCTTGCACCCCAGGGATTAAGCTGACCTGATCATGGTGGATAAGCTTTTTGATGTGCTGCTGGATTCGGTTTGCCAGTATTTTACTGAGGATTTTTGCATCAATGTTCATCAGGTATTGGCCTGAAATTTTCTGTTTTGTTGTTGTTGTGTCTCTACAAGGTTTTGGTATCAGGATGCTGCCTACTTCATAAAAAGAGTTAGGGAGGTGTCCCTCTTTTTCTAATCTTTGGAATAGTCTCAGAAGGAATGGTACCAGTTACTCTTTGTACCTCTGGTAGAATTTGGCTGTGAATCCATCTTGTCCTGAACTTTTTTGGTTGGTAGGCTATTAATTACTGCCTCAATTTCAGAACTTGTTGTTGATCTCTTCAGAGATTTGACTTCTTCCTGGTTTAGTCTTGGGAGGATGTATGTGTCCAGGAATTTTTCCCTTTCTTCTAGATTTTTAGTTTATTTATGTAGAAGTGTTTATAGTATCCTGTGATGGTAGTTCACATTTCTCTGGGATTGGTGGTGATATCCACATTATCAATTTTTATTGCATCTATTTGGTTCTTCTCTCTTTTCTTCTTTATTAGTTTTGTTAGCAGTCTATTTTGCTGATCTTTTTCAAAAACGGCTCCTGGATTCATTGATTTTTTGAAGGGTTTTTTGTATCCTTATCTCCTTCACTTCTGCTCAGATCTTAGTTATTTCTTGTCTTCTGCTAGCTTTTGAATTTGGTTGCTCTTGCTTCTCTAGTTCTTTTAATTGTGATGCTAGGGTGTCAATTTTTGATCTTTTCTGCTTTCTCTTGTGGGCATTTAGTGCTATAAATTTCCCTCTACACACTGCTTTAAATGTGTCCCAGAGATTCTGTTAGATTGTGCCTTTGTTCTCATAGGTTTCAAAGAACATCTTTATTTCTACCTTCATTATTTACTCTAATTTGTTTGTACTGTGGTCTGGGAGACTATTATTATTTCTGTTCCTTTCCATTTGCTAAGGATTGTTTTACTCCCAATAATATGGTCAGTTTTAGAGTAAGTGCAATGTGGTGCTAAGAAGAATACATATTCTGCTGATTTGTGGTAGAGAGTTCTGTAGATATCTATTAGGTCTCCCTGGTCCAGAGCTGAATTCAAGTCCTGGATATCTTTTTTAATCTTCTGTCTTGTTGATATCTCTAGTATTGACAGTGGGGTGTTAAAGTCACCCACTATTATTGTGTGGGAGTTTAAGTCTCTTTTTAGGTCTCTAAGAACTTGATTTATGAATCTGGATGCTCCTGTAGTGGGTGCATATATATATATAAGATAGATAGCAGAAGAAAGGGTACCAGAGATTGAAGATCAACTCAATGAAATAACGTGTGAAGACAAGATTAGAGAAATAAAGAGTGACAAGAAACAAACAAAGACTCCAAGAAATATGGGACTATGTGAAAAGACCAAATCCACATTTGATTGATGTACCGGAAAGTGACAAGGAGAATGGAACCAAGTTGGAAAATACTCTTCAGGATATTATCCAGGAGAACTTCCACAACCTAGCAAGGCAGGACAACATTCAAATTCAGGAAATACAGAGAACACCACAAAGATACTCCTCGAGAAGAGCAATCCCAAGACACATAATCGTCAGATTAATCAAAGTTTAAATGAAGGAAAAAATGTTAAAGGCAACCAGAGAGAAAGATCAGGTTACCCACAAAGGGAAGGACATCAGACTAACAGCAAATCTCTCTACAGAAACCCTACAAGCCAGAAGAGAGTGGGGGCCGATATTCAACATTTTTAAAATAATTTTCAACCCAGAATTTCATTTTCAGCCAAACTAAGCTTCATAAGTGAAAAAGAAATCAAATCCTTTACAGACAAGCAAATGCTGAAAGATTTTGTCACCACCAGGCCTGCCTTACAAGAGCTTCTGAAAGAAGCACTAAACATGGAAAGGAACACCTGTACCAGCCACTGCAAAAACATACCAAATTGTAAAGACCACCAACGTTATGAAGAAACTTCATCAACAAGTGAAATAACCAGCTAGCATCATAATGACAGGATCAAATTCACACATAATAATATCAACCTTAAATGTAAATGGGCTAAATGCCACAAAATTAAAAGACACAGACTGGCAAATTGGATAAAAAGTCAAGACCCATCGAAGTGCTGTATTCAGGTGACCCATCTCACTTGCAAAGACACACATAGACTCAAAATAGAGAGCTGCAGGAAGATTTACCAAGCAAATGGAAAGAAAAAAAATAAGCAGGTATTGCCATCCTAGTCTCTGATAAAACAGGCTTTAAACCAACAAAGATCAAAAGAGAGAAAGAAGGGCATTACATAATAGTAAAGGGAACAATGCAACAAGAAGAGCTAACAATCCTAAATATATATAAACCCAATACAGGAGCATCCAGATTCAAAACGCAAGTTCTTAAAGACCTACAAAGAGACTTAGACTCCAACACAATAGTAGTGGGAGACATTAATGCCCCACTGTCAATTGAAAACAGATCAATGAAACAGAAAATTAACAAGGATATTCAGGACTTGAACTCAGCTCTGGACATAGCAGACCTAACAGACCAGACCTATCTACAGAACTCTCCACCTGAAATCAACAGAATATACATTATTCTCAGCACCACATCACACTTATTCTAAAATTGACTACATAATTGGAAATTATTACAAATGCAAAACAATGGAAATCATAACAAACAGTCTCTCAGACCACAGTGCAATGTAATTAGAACTCAGGATTATGAAACTCACTCAAAACCACAAAACTACGTGGAAACTGAACAACCTGCTCCTGAATGACTACTGAGAAAATAACGAAATTAAGGCAGAAATAAGTAAGATTGTTAAAACCAATGAGAGAGAAGACACAACATACCAGAATCTCTGGGACACAGCTAAAGCAGTGACTAGAAGACAATTTATAGCACTAAATGCAAACAGAAGAAAGGGGGAGAGATCTAAAATCAACACCCTAACATCACAAATAAAACAACTACAGAAGCAAAAGCTAACAAATCCAAAAGTTACAAGACAAGAAATAACTAAGATCAGAGCAAAACTGAAGGAGATAGAGGCACGAAAAGCCCTTCAAAAAATTGATGAATCCAGGAGCTGGTTTTTTGAAAGGATTAACAAAATAGGTAGACAACTATCCAGGCAAATAAAGAAGAAAAGAGAGAAGAATCAAATTAACATAATAAAAAAGACAAAGGGGAGATCACCACTGTTAACACAGAAAGGGAAACTACCATCAGAGATTACTATAAACACATCTATGCAAATAAACTACAAAATCTAGAGGAAATCAAAAAATTCCTGGACACATAGACCCTCCCAAGACTTAACCAGGAAAAAGTAGAGTCCCTGAATAGACCAATAACAAGTTCTGAAATTGAAGCAGTAACTAATAGCCTACCAACCAAAAAAAAGCCCAGGAA
Source organism: Rhinopithecus roxellana (assembly GCF_007565055.1). NCBI lineage: Eukaryota > Metazoa > Chordata > Mammalia > Primates > Cercopithecidae > Rhinopithecus > Rhinopithecus roxellana. The sequence goes on from NC_044555.1 coordinate 154,209,844, forward strand.
CAGATGAATTCACAACCAAATTCTACCAGAGGTACAAAAAGAAAGTGGTACCACTCCCTCTGAAACTATTCCAAAGAATAGAAAAACAGAGACTCCTCCTTAATTCATTTTATGAGGCCAGCATCATCCTGATACCAAAACCTTGCAGAGACACAACAAAGAAAGACAATTTCACCCCAATATCCCTAATGAACATCAGTGCCAAAGTCCTTAATAAAATACTGGCAAACCAAATGCAGCAGCACATCAAAAAGTTTATCCAGAATGCAAGGCTGATTCAACATAGGCAAATCAATAAATAAAATCCATCACATAAACAGAACCAATGACAAAAACCATACTATTATCTGAACAGATGCAGAAAAGGCCTTTGAGAAAATTCAGCAGCCCTGCATGCTAAAAACTCTCAATAAACTAGGTATTGATGGAACATATCTCAAAATAATAAAAGCTATTTGACAAATAAACAGCCAATACCATACTTAATGGGCAAAAACTGGAAATATTCCCTTTGCAAATCAGCACAAGACAAGGATGTCCTCTCTCATCACTCCTATTAAACACAGTATTGGAAGTTCTGGCCAGGGATATCAGGCAAGAGAAAAAATAAAGGGTATTCAATAGGAAGAGAGGAAGTCAAATTGTCTCTGTTTGCAGATGACATGATTGTATAGAAAACCCCATGATCTCAGCCCAAAATCTTCTTAAGCTGATAAGCAACCTCAACAAAGTCTCAGGATACAAAATCAATGGAAAAAAATCGTAAGCATTTCTATATACCAATAATAGACAAACAGAGAGCCAAATCATGAGTGAACTCCCATTCACAATTGCTACAAAGGGAACAAAATATCTAGGAATCGAACTTACAAGGGATGTGAAGGACCTCTTCAAGGAGAACTATAAACCACTGCTCAATGAAATAAGAGAGGACACAAACAAATGGAAAAACATTCCATGTTCATTGATAGGAAGAATCAATATCGTGAAAATGGCCATACTGCCCAAAGTAAATTATAGATTCAATGCTGTCCCCATCAAGCTACCATTGACATTTTTCACATAATTAGTAAAAAAAAAAAAAATACTTTAAATTTCATATGGAAACACAAAAGAGCCCACATAGCCAATACAATCCTAAGCCAAAAGAACAAAACTAGAAGCATCACACTACCTGACTCTGACTTCAAACTGTACTACAAGTCCACAGTAACCAAAACAGCATGGTACTGGTACCAAAACAGATATATAGACCAGTGGAAGAGAACAGAAGCCTCAGAAATAACACCACACATCTAAAACCATCTGACCTTTGACAACCCTGACAAAAACAAGCAACGGTGAAAGATTCCCTATTTAATAAATGGTGTTTAGAAAACTGGCTAACCATATGCAGAAAACTCGAACTGTACCCCTTCCTTAACCTTATACAAAAATTAACTCACAATGGATTAAAGACTTAAACATAAGACCTAAAACCATAAAAACCCTAGAGGAAACCCTAGGAAATACCATTCAGGACACAGCATGGGCAAAGTCTTCATGACCAAAACACCAAAAGCAATGGCAACAAAAGCCAAAATTAATAAATGAGATATAATTAAACTAAAGAACTTCTGCACAGAAAAAGAAACTCATCAGAGTGAACAGGTAACCTATAGATGTGAGAAATTTTTTGCAATCTATTCATCTGACAAAGGGCTAATATCCAGAATCCACTAAGAACTTAAACAAATTTACAAGAAAAAAGCAAACAACCCCATCAAAAAGTGGGCAAAGGATATAAACAGACACATCTCAAAAGAAGGCATCTATGCACCCACAAACAGATGGGGAATAAAAGCTCATCATCACTGGTCATTAGAGAAATGCAAATCAAAACCACAACGAGATACCATCTCATGCCCATTAAACGGACAAATCAGGAAACAACAGATGCTGAAGAGCACGTGGAGAAATAGAAACACATTTACAATATTGGTGGGAGTGTAAATTAGTTCAACCATTGTGGAAGACAGTGTAGCAATTCCTCAGGGACCTAGAACCAGAAGTGCCATTTGACCCAGCATTCCCATTACTGGGTATATACCCCAAGGATTATATATCATTCTACTATAAAGACACATGCACACGTATGTTTATTGTGTGGCACTGTTCACAATAGCAAAGACTTGGAACCAACCTAAATGCTCATAAATGATAGACAGGATAAACAAAATTTGGCACATATACACCATGGAATACTATGCAGTCATAAAAAAGGATGAGTTTGTCTTTTGCAGGAATATGGATGAAGCTGGAAATCATCATCCTCAGAAAACTAACACAAGAACAGAAAACCAAACACCTCATGTTCTCACTCATAAGTGGGAGTTGAACAATGAGAACACATGGACACACGGAGGGGAACATCACACACTGGGGTCTGTTGGGTGTTGGGGGGCTAGGATAGGGATAGCATTAGCAGAAATACCTAATGTAGATGACGGGTTGATGGGTGCAGCAAACCACCACGGCACGTGTATACCTATGTAACAAACCTGCACGTTCTGCACATGTATCCCACAACTTAAAGTATAATAAAAACATTTTTAAAAAAAATTAGAAACAACCTAATATCCAAATCATTCATATTTAAATAGATTATGCTACATCAAAACAATAAAAATCAGAAATTATTATGTATATTTCTTAATGTAGAAATATGTTGTTTGAACATATGTTTTCATTTGTGTTGGGTAGACACCTAGGAGTATAACTTCTGAATCATATGGTGAATACACTGTCCAATGACATTTTAAGGCCTTTTTCAGATTAACATGTTGTTACTTAATAATTACATTTCACAAACATGTTTGGAATGTCTACTCTGTGCAAGACTTGTGTTTATGTTGCATTTTTAAGGTATAGATATTAGAAAATACCAATTTCTGACCTTTAGGGAGTTATATTTTACTTAGAAAAATATGCCATCACTTATAAAACTGTTCAGAACTGCAGAGGAGCACTGTAAATCAGAACTACTAAGGCAGATTAGAGAAACCTGATGTCAGTGTAAATAAGCTAGTTAGTAAATGTATATAGAGTAGAATGACACTGGGACCTGCATTTTGAGGTTGTAAGGAAAGTGTAGCAGGGGTAGCAATCCCAGTTGTGCAGCAGGGTGGACAAAGGCTTAGAGTTTGAAATAAGCCTGGCACATTAGGGAGAGATCAAGGAGAACAGAGAATGGCTCGATCTGGATAAGAGATTCCACTGGATCAGGACCATCCACACAGCTTTATCAGCTGTGCACCAACATCTCTGAAAGCTGTCATTCACATAGATTCAGGTACAAATTACACTCAAGCCTTAGGGGTACCTTAGGTGTGGATATACAGGAAGGTAGTTGGGGTGTCTGAGAACCTTTTTCTGCCTCTTTATCCAGAATCATCCATTTTTTGTTTTACACATTCTTCTTGGCAACAGAGTTCATTTGAACATAGGTTTTCTTTCCTTCTTTTCTGTCTGCTTTTATTTAAAAAATAGTTTGAAAGAGGTAATATTGGAAAATGAATGAGAGATAAGTTTAAATAAGTAGAAAGGGGCTACAACATAAAGTTCTTTGATTCCAAGCTCTTTAGATGGAAATAAATCTTAAAGGGTAATGTGAAGTCACAGAAGAACTGGGCTTGGGGTCTTGTTCCTGCTTTGGAAATATCAGAATTCTAAAAGAATGGAGAAATATATGTGCTCCTCTCTAGGAGCTCAGGACCTCTTGAAGAAAAAGTAGTAAATGGCAGCTGGCAAGAAGAGAAGCAAGCAGATAAATTCCCCAGGGCTTGCGTGCAGGAATAAACGGGTGCCAGAGAAAGTCACCAGTGAAGAACATAATTCATGGGTTTAACCAACAGGAGTAAGCCCTGTGTTTTCACTGACATAGATTTAGAAGGTTAATAGGATTAGGGTGGAACATAACTAATGAGCAAAAGAGAAGTCAGTAAACCCCAACCAGGAGGAGGAACAAAAGAGAACTCTAACACAGAAATAAATGATAGCTCTAAAGGAAATACCACAGGTCTTCTTTTTTGCTTCACTAGGTATTGGGTATTATAGACATCATTCCTGGCAATGCAATGATCAGGACATAACAAAGTGAAAACCAGATGTGATAATCCATGTGATAACTAAAGAGAGTTTCATATAACATATGAGCATAGATAGCCACAACTCAACCTTTAGGCCACATGAAAATCATGCACAGCAGCCAGAGGTCACATTACTAAGAAAATCAGAGGTTCTAATTAGATAACTCAGGCACTGCATGCCAGGTAGGAGGGTGCTAGTTATAGATCTTGGTCTAGGCTGTCAGTGACCTTATATGTGTGTCAGGGAGTGAAGAAAGAATGTAAAGTTTACCATCAGCAAGGCCAACAAAACGATAACATAATCATCAATCTCAACTGTTCTTGTTGCTAAGTTAGAGTTCTCAAAAAATGCAAGAGGAAAGACAATGACACTAAGGGTACTTTTCAGGTTTCTGGGGATATAACAAACAATCAGGAGAGAACCCAGGACCCTCTTGTTCAAGCAGCTCTGGCAGCAGGTTTAAAAGCATTGGATTTTGTATGTTCCTAATTAACATTAGCTTTCTAACTAACCTCAGGATCCTCTAAGTTTTGCCCAAATATTTACACTCACCTGTTAAAAATATAAAAATCTTACTTACAACATTCACATGGCAGTTGTAAGTATCTCCTGGGAGAAAAAAATTTAAAAATAGGCTTCCTCTGAAACCCAAATCTGAAATGTCCCAGTACATATTACAAAACATAGGTCCCAGGAGAAAAGTAACAACTATTTTAATATTCGTAGAAGTGAAACACTCAACAAATGAACATTACGAAAGAAGGAAATTATGGAAACATAATTCAGGGTACTCCAATTTGGCATCTAAGGTCTAATGTTGCCTCACTTTCCCGTGATGCCACATGTCCACCAAAAGGCAAAATAAGCCTATCCTGGGGGCTTTGCTAATGCGTTAGTAGAACCTAATGAATTGGTGTGTCATTCCTCCAGATAACACATTTCTGTTTTAATAAGGACCTTCCAAAAACTTTGGTTAAGGGTGCTTCCCCGGTTGTGCACGGTGGCTCACACCTGTAATCCCAGCACTTTTGGAGGCCAAGGTAGGTGGATCACTTGAGGTTCAGGAGTTTGAGACCAGCCTGACCAACATGGTGAAACCCCGTCTCTATTAAAAATACAAAATTAGCTGGGCATGGTAGTGGATGCCTGTAATCCCAGCTACTTGGGAGGCTGAGGCAGGAGAATTGCCTGACCAGCAGGTGGAGGTTGCACTCCAGCCTGGTCAACAAGACAAACTCTGTCTCAAAAAAAAAAAAAGAAAGAAAGAAAAAGAAAGGGAAAGAAATATAGAATGAAAGAAGAAAGAAAGAAATAAAGAAGAGAAGAAAGAAATAAAGCACTACAGAAATAAAGAACTAAAGAAAGAAAGGACGCAGGAAGGAAGGAATAGGAAGTAATTAACGGAAGGACGGCAGTAATTAAGTAAGGCCTTAGCCTTAGAGAGAGAGAGAAAGGAAGGAAGGAAGGAAGGAAGGAAGGAAGGAAGGAAGGAAGGAAGGAAGGAAAGGAAGGGAAAAGAAAAGAAAAAAAGTGCTTCCCCAATACAAACTGGCTACAAGCGTTATTAACCAAAAATATTTGCTGAACACCTACTAAATTTCAACACTGAGAATACAGTGAAGAAAAAAAAGCAGAGTCTGTATCCCAAAGATACTTATATAACAGTAATATAGTGAGTGTATAACAGAACAGAATAATATTCATCAGAATTGTAGGGACAAGGTCACAAAAATGATATCCTGTGATATCAAAAGTAATAAGACTAATGGAATAAGGTAAGGCACAAATTACTTCACAAACACTACAAACACACCATGGAAAAAACTAGTTATTTGTATAAATGATACACCCTGAAAGACTACTTGTTGGATACCAATAATGTCCATAGTATTCAGTCAAGAAAGCTAGGTTAGGTATTTATCTAAAAGTACTCCAACCCATCTTTGCTAAAATATACCTAAGGGAGAGGCAACCTAAGCAAGATAATGAAAAAGAAAGGCCTAGACCTTCCTTCTTCCCACAAAAGCAATTCAATAATACATGGACCAATTATCTTTGTAAGAAAACTGGAAACCAGTTTAGAAGCCCCTGTACCCTGGACAATCATAAAACAAGCCACATTGCAGCTGTCAAAAAAAAATTTAATTTTTGTGGGTACATAGTGTATATATTTATAGGGTACATGAGATATTTTGATATAGGCATATATTGTATAATAATCATATTAAGGTAAAGGGGTACCCATCACCTCTAGCATTTATCCTTTCCTTATGTTACAAACAATCCAATTTTTTAAGTTATTTTTAAATGTAAAATAAATTACTGTTGTCTATAATCACCATGTTGTGCTATGAAATACTAGGTCTTATTCATTTCAACTATATTCTTATACTTATTAACCATCCCACTTCTCAGCACCATCCCCAACCACCCTTCTCCCTAGCCTCTGGTAATCATCCTTTTATTCTCTATTTCTATGATTGCCATTGTTTTACTTTTAGATCCCACATATAAGTAATAACACACCAACTGTGTCTTTCTTTGTCTGGCTTATATAACTTAACTTAGAGACCTTCAATTCCATCTGTGTTTTTGCAAAGGACAGGATCTCATTCTTTCTATGGCTGAATAGTATTCCATTGTGTATACATACCACATTTTCTTTATCCATTCATCTGTTGATGGATACTTAGGTTATTTCCAAATCTTGTTTATCATGAATAATGCTGCAATAAACATGAGAGTGCATAAATCTCTTCAATACATTGATCTATTTTCCTTTGGGTATTGTATAAGTCTGTTTTCATAGTGCTATAGAGAAAACTACCTGAGACTGAGTAAATACAAAAGAAAGAGGTTCAATCGACTCACAGTTCTGGAGTCTTAACAAGAAGCAGGGCTAGGAGGTCTCAGGAAACATAAAATCATGGCAAAATGGGAAGGGAAGTTGGAACCTTCTTCACAAGGCAGCAGGAGGAACTGTGAGCATGTGAAGGAGGAACTGTCAAACACGTATAAAACCATCAAATCTCGTAAGAACTCACTCACTATCACAAGAACAGCATGAGGGAAACTGCTCCCATGATTCAATCACATCCCTCAATATGCGGGGATTACAATTTGAGATGAGATTTGGGTGGGGACACACAGTAAAACTATATCAGGTATACACCTGACAGTGGGATTACTGGATCATAGGGTAGTTCTATTTTAATTGTTTAGGAACCTACAAACTATTCTCCATAGTGATTTTACTAATTTATATTCTTAAAAGCTGGTAGGAGAATCTGTGGCTTCCTCTCAGCATTATCACTCCATGGACACAGTGTCACAAGTTCAAGAGGAAACTCCAAGCTCCTAGCTTCTTCCTGAGAAGGAAAGGAGAAGATGGGATTATATGTTCAATATTCTAACTTTACAGGGAGTCTTCCCAAGATACTTGCTTCTGTCTTATCTGGAGCACTGATGAGATCTGGCATATTTCAGATGCTCAGAAGCCTCTGAGAACAGAAAAAGAGCTAAGTGATGCCCTGCTGCTTTACTGAACCCATGATAGACAGTGGTTTATAAAGCTCTGCTACATCTCTTGTATAGATAAAAGAAAAGAGTGGGGCACATGGCCATTGTTCTGATTTTGAGGAGGTTGGTAAAGGGACTAGTTTCTGTCTGGTTTGTCTCAAAGCATAGACAGAACACAGCATATTCTAGATGCATGGAGCATCTGAGAACAAACAAACAAAACTTGCATAAAATAATAAATCTCTCTGGTGGCTACTTCTACCAGAGCAGGTGCTGGTATACAAGGCTGAGAGACCTGAAGACAAATCACATCACAAAAGTCTTTGCAGACACTCCCCAGTACCAGCCTGGAGTCCGGTAGCTCTTCTGCGAGGCTAACTCCAGAAGAGAAATAACAATCACTGCAGTTTGGCTCTCGAAAAGCCACATCACTGAGCACCCCCATTCAGGGAGCGTTCCATGAAATGAAAGAATCTCAATAGCAGTTGTTGAGCCCCAAATCTTACCACTGATTTACTCTACCCAAATGACAGGGAACCAGAAAAACAATTCTGGTAATATGACAAAACAAGGTTATTTATCACTTCCAAAAGATCACACTAGCTTAGCAGCAATGGATCAAAACCAAGACAAAATATCTGAATTGCAAGAAAAAAAGAATTCAGAACATCAATTATTAAGTTACTCAAGGAGGCAGCAGAGAAAGGTAAATACCAACTCAAAGAAATGTAAAAAGTGTAACAAACTATGGACAGAAACATTCTCCAGAGAAATAGATAGCATACATAAAAAATGAGCACAATTTCTGGATATTAAGGACACAAATAGAGAAATGCAAAATACACTGGAAAGCCTCAACAATAGAATCAAACAAGTGGAAGAAAGAACTTCAGAGCCCAAAGTCAAGGCTTTCAAATTAACACAATCCAACAAGCTAGAAAGGAGTGAGGTCCTATCCTTGGCTTCCTTAAACAAAACAATTATCAGCCAAGAATTTTATGTCCAGTGAAACTAAGCTTCCTAAATAAAGAAAAGATACAGTCTTTTCAGACAAACAAGTGCTAAACTAATTTGCAAATACCAAGCCAGCACTACAAGAACTGCTAAAAGCAGATCTAAATCTTAAAACAAACCCTTGAAATACACCAAAATAATACCTTTTTAAAACATAAATCTCACAAAACCTATAAAACAATAACACAATGAAAAAAAGTATTCAGGCAACAAATGGCATAATGAATAAAATAGTACCTCACATCTCAGTACTAACATTGAATGTAAATGTCCTAAATGCTCCAAAAAGGGACATTACTATATGATGATTAAAGGACTGGTCCAACAGGAAAATATCATAATCCTAAATATGTATGCATCTAACACTGGCACTCCCAAATTTATTAAACGATTACTCCTAGACCTAAGAAATGAAATAGATGACAACACAATAACAGTGGAAGACTTCATTACTCCACTGGACTTAAACTATATCCAATAACATATGAACTTTACAGGTATTTACAGAACATTCCACAGAACAACTGCAGAATAGAATTCAATTCATCAAGCACATGGAACATTCTTCAAGATAGACCACATGATAGGTCAAAAAACAAGTCTCAAAAAATTTAACAAAATCTAAATTGTATCAAGTACTTCCTCAGACCACAGTGGAATAAACTTGGAAATCAACTACAAAAGTAACCCTTAAAACCATGCAAATATATGAAAATTAAATAACCTGCTCCTGAATGATCACTGGGTCAACAATGAAATCATGATGGGAATTAAAAAATTACTTGAACTGAACTGTAATAGCGACATAACCTATCAAAACCTCTGGGAAACAGCAAAGGCGTAGTGAAGAGGAGAGTTCATAGTATTAAATGTCTACATCAAAATGTCTGAAAGAGCACATATAGACAATCTAAGGTCATAACCCAAGAAACTAGAGAAACTAGCAAACAATAAACCTAACCCTAAACCCCACAGAAGAACTAACAAAGATAAAAGCAGAACTAAATGAAATTGAACAAAAAATAAATGAAGCAAAAACCTGGTTCTTTGAAAAGATAAATAAAACTGATAGGCCATTAGCTAGATCAACCAATAAAAGAAGAGAGAAGATGTCAATAAGTTCAACTAGTGATGAAACGAGAGACATTACAACCAATACCATAGAAATACAAAAGATCATTCAAGGCTACTACAAACACCTTTATGCACACAAACTAGAAAATCTACAGACGGTGAGTAAATTCATGGAAATATGCAACGCTTCTAGCTTAAACAAGGAATAGAAACACTGAACAGTCCAATAACAAGAAGAGAAATTGAAAACGTAATTTTTGGGGGCGGAGCAAAATGGCCGAATAGGAACAGCTCCAGTCTCCAACTCCCAGCGCGAGCGACACAGAAGACGGGTGATTTCTGCATTTTCAACTGAGGTACTGGGGTCATCTCACTAGGGAGTGCCGGACAATCGGTGCTGGTCAGCTGCTGCAGCCTGACCAGCGAGAGCTGAAGCAGGGGGAGGCATCGCCTCACCTGGAAGCGCAAGGGGGAAGGGGATCCGTTTTCCTAGCCAGGGGAACTGAGACACACAACACCTGGAAAATCGGGTAACTCCCACCCCAATACTGTTCTGTAAGCATAAAGGCACACCAGGAGAACATATCCCACACCTGGCCGGGAGGGTCACATGCCCACGAAGCCTCCCTCACTGCTAACACAGCAGTCTGCCGCGATCTATCCGCAAGGCAGCAGCGAGGCTGGGGGAGGGGCGCCCGCCATTGCTGAGGCTTAAATAGGTAAACAAAGCCGCTGGGAAGCTCGAACTGGGTGGAGCTCACAGCAGCTCAAGGAAGCCTGCCTGTCTCTGTAGTCTCCACCTCTGGGGACAGCGCACAGCTGAAGACCAACAGGGGAAGTAGCGGGAGCCGGTGCAGGCACCAACGACTCTGTCTGACAGCTTTGGGGAGAGCCGTGGATCTCCCAACGCGGAGGTTGAGATCTGAGAACGGACAGACTGCCTGCTCAGGTGTGTCCCTGACACCTGAGTAGCCTAGCTGGGAGAAATCCCCCACTAGGGGCAGTCTGACACCCCACACCTCACAGGGTGGAGTACACCCCTGAGAGGAAACTTCCAAAGGAAGAATCAGACAGGTACACTCGCTGTTCAGCAATATTCTATCTTCGGCAACCTCTGCTGCTGATACCCAGGCAAACAGGGTCTGGAGTGGACCTCAAGCAATCTCCAACAGACCAACAGACAGTCCTTCTGACTGTCAGAAGGAAAACTATCAAACAGGAAGGACACCTATACCAAAACCCCATCAGTACGTCACCACCATCAAAGACCAGAGACAGATAAAACCACAAAGATGGGGAAGAAGCAGGGCAAAAAAGCTGGAAATTCAAAAAATAAGAACGCATCTCCCCCTGCAAAGGAGCGCAGCCCATCACCAGCAACGGATCGACGCTGGTCAGAAAATGACGTGGACGAGAGGAGAGAAGAAGGCTTCAGTCCATCAAACTTCTCAGAACTAAAGGAGGAATTACGTACCCAGCACAAAGAAACTAAAAACCTTGAAAAAAGAGTGGAAGAATTGACAGCTAGACTAATTAATGCAGAGAAGATCATAAACGAAATGACAGAGATGAAAACCATGACACGAGAAATACGTGACAAATGCACAAGCTTCAGTAACCGACTCGATCAACTGGAAGAAAGAGTATCAACGATTGAGAATCAAATGAATGAAATGAAGCGAGAAGAGAAACCAAAAGAAAAAAGAAGAAAAAGAAATGAGCAAAGACTGCAAGAAGTATGGGATTACGTAAAAAGACCAAATCTACGTCTGATTGGGGTGCCTGAAAGTGAGGGGGAAAATGGAACCACATTGGAAAACACTCTTCAGGATATCATCCAGGAGAACTTCCCCAACCTAGTAGGGCAGGCCAACATTCAAATTCAGGAAATACAGAGAACGCCACAAAGATACTCCTCCAGAAGAGCAACTCCAAGACACATAATTGCCAGATTCACCAAAGTTGAAATGAAGGAAAAAGTCTTAAGGGCAGCCAGAGAGAAAGGTCGGGTTACCCACAAAGGGAAGCCCATCAGACTAACAGCAGATCTCTCGGCAGAAACTCTACAAGCCAGAAGAGAGTGGGGGCCAATATTCAACGTTCTTAAAGAAAAGAATTTTCAACCCAGAATTTCATATCCAGCCAAACTAAGTTTCATAAGTGAAGGAGAAATAAAATCCTTTACAGATAAGCAAATGCTTAGAGATTTTGTCACCACCAGGCCTGCCTTACAAGAGACCCTGAAGGAAGCACTAAACATGGAAAGGAACAACCGGTACCAGCCATCGCAAAAACATGCCAAAATGTAAAGACCATCGAGGCTAGGAAGAAACTGCATCAACTAACGAGCAAAATTACCAGTTAATATCATAATGGCAGGACCAAGTTCACACATAACAATATTAACCTTAAATGTTAATGGACTAAATGCTCCAATTAAAAGACACAGACTGGCAAACTGGATAAAGAGTCAAGACCCATCAGTCTGCTGTATTCAGGAGACCCATCTCACATGCAGAGACATACATAGGCTCAAAATAAAGGGATGGAGGAAGATCTACCAAGCAAATGGAGAACAAAAAAAAGCAGGGGTTGCAATCCTTGTCTCTGATAAAACAGACTTTAAACCATCAAAGATCAAAGGAGACAAGGAAGGCCATTACATAATGGTAAAGGGATCAATTCAACAGGAAGAGCTAACTCTCCTAAATATATATGCACCCAAAACAGGAGCACCCAGATTCATAAAGCAAGTCCTTAGAGACTTACAAAGAGACTTAGACTCCCATACAATAATAATGGGAGACTTCAACACTCCGCTGTCAACATTAGACAGATCAACGAGACAGAAAGTTAACAAGGATATCCAGGAATTGAACTCATCTCTGCACCAAGCGGACCTAATAGACATCTATAGAACTCTCCACCCCAAATCAACAGAATATACATTCTTCTCAGCACCACATCGCACTTATTCCAAAATTGACCACATAATTGGAAGTAAAGCACTCCTCAGCAAATGTAAAAGAACAGAAATTATAACAAACTGTCTCTCAGACCACAATGCAATCAAACTAGAACTCAGGACTAAGAAACTCAATCAAAACCGCTCAACTACATGGAAACTGAACAACCTGCTCCTGAATGACTACTGGGTACATAACGAAATGAAAGCGGAAATAAAGATGTTCTTTGAAACCAATGAGAACAAAGATACAACATACCAGAATCTCTGGGACACATTTAAAGCAGTGTGTAGAGGGAAATTTATAGCACTAAATGCCCACAAGAGAAAGCAGGAAAGATCTAAAATTGACACTCTAACATCACAATTAAAAGAACTAGAGAGGCAAGAGCAAACACATTCAAAAGCTAGCAGAAGGCAAGAAATAACTAAGATCAGAGCAGAACTGAAGGAGATAGAGACACAAAAAACCCTCCAAAAAATCAATGAATCCAGGAGTTGGTTTTTTGAAAAGATCAACAAAATTGACAGACCGCTAGCAAGGCTAATAAAGAAGAAAAGAGAGAGGAATCAAATAGATGCAATAAAAAATGATAAAGGGGATATCACCACTGACCCCACAGAAATACAAACTACCATCAGAGAATACCATAAACGCCTCTATGCAAATCAACTAGAAAATCTAGAAGAAATGGATAATTTCCTGGACACTTACACTCTCCCAAGGCTAAACCAGGAAGAAGTTGAATCCCTGAATAGACCAATAGCAGGCTCTGAAATTGAGGCAACAATTAATAGCCTACCCACCAAAAAAAGTTCAGGACCAGATGGATTCACAGCTGAATTCTACCAGAGGTACAAGGAGGAGCTGGTACCATTCCTTCTGAAACTATTCCAATCAATAGAAAAAGAGGGAATCCTCCCTAACTCATTTGATGAGGCCAACATCATCCTGATACCAAAGCCTGGCAGAGACACAACAAAAAAAGAGAATTTTAGACCAATATCCCTGATGAACATCGATGCAAAAATCCTCAATAAAATACTGGCACACCGGATTCAGCAGCACATCAAAAAGCTTATCCACCATGATCAAGTGGGCTTCATCCCTGGGATGCAAGGCTGGTTCAACATTCACAAATCAATAAACGTAATCCAGCATATAAACAGAACCAAAGACAAGAACCACATGATTCTCTCAATAGATGCAGAAAAGGCTTTTGACAAAATTCAACAGCCCTTCATGCTAAAAACGCTCAAGAAATTCGGTATTGATGGAACGTACCTCAAAATAATAAGAGCTATTTATGACAAACCCACAGCTAATATCATACTGAATGGGCAAAAACTGGAAAAATTCCCTTTGAAAACTGGCACAAGACAGGGATGCCCTCTCTCACCACTCCTATTCAACATAGTGTTGGAAGTTCTGGCTAGGGCAATCAGGCAAGAGAAAGAAATCAAGGGTATCCAGTTAGGAAAAGAAGAAGTCAAATTGTCCCTGTTTGCAGATGACATGATTGTATATTTAGAAAACCCCATCGTCTCAGCCCAAAATCTCCTTAAGCTGATAAGCAACTTCAGCAAAGTCTCAGGATACAAAATTAATGTGCAAAAATCACAAGCATTCTTCCACACCAGTAACAGACAAACAGAGAGCCAAATCAGGAATGAACTTCCATTCACAATTGCTTCAAAGAGAATAAAATACCTAGGAATCCAGCTTACAAGGGATGTCAAGGACCTCTTCAAGGAGAACTACAAACCACTGCTCAGTGAAATAAAAGAGGACACAAACAAATGGAAGAACATACCATGCTCATGGATAGGAAGAATCAATATCGTGAAAATGGCCATATTCCCCAAGGTTATTTATAGATTCAAAGCCATCCCCATCAAGCTACCAATGACTTCCTTCACAGAATTGGAAAAAACTGCTTTAAAGTTCATATGGAACCAAAAAAGAGCCCGCATTGCCAAGACAATCCTAAGTCAAAAGAACAAAGCTGGAGGCGTCACGCTACCTGACTTCAAACTATACTACAAGGCTACAGTTACCAAAACAGCATGGTACTGGTACCAAAACAGAGATATAGACCAATGGAACAGAACAGAGTCCTCAGAAATAATACTGCACATCTACAGCCATCTGATCTTTGACAAACCTGAGAGAAGCAAGAAATGGGGAAAGGATTCCCTATTTAATAAATGGTGCTGGGAAAATTGGCTAGCCATAAGTAGAAAGCTGAAACTGGATCCTTTCCTTACCCCTTATACGAAGATTAATTCAAGATGGAGTAGAGACTTAAATGTTAGACCTAATACCATAAAAACCCTAGAAGAAAATCTAGGTAGTACCATTCAGGACATAGGCATGGGCAAGGACTTCATGTCTAAAACACCAAAAGCAACGGCAGCAAAAGCAAAAATTGACAAATGGGATCTAATTAAACTAAAGAGCTTTTGCACAGCAAAAGAAACTACCATCAGAGTGAACAGGCAACCTACAGAATGGGAGAAAATTTTTGCAACCTACTCATCTGACAAAGGGCTAATATCCAGAATCTACAAAGAACTCAAACAAATATACAAGAAAAAAACAAACAACCCCATCAAAAAGTCGGCAAAGGATATGAACGGACATTTCTCAAAAGAAGACGTTCATACAGCCAACAGACACATGAAAAAATGCTCATCATCACTCGCCATCAGAGAAATGCAAATCAAAACCACAATGAGATACCATCTCACACCAGTTAGAATGGCAATCATTCAAAAGTCAGGAAACAACAGGTGTTGGAGAGCATGTGGAGAAGTAGGAACACTTTTACACTGTTGGTGGGATTGTAAACTAGTTCAACCATTATGGAAAACAGTATGGCAATTCCTCAAGGATCTAGAACTAGATGTACCATATGACCCAGCCATCCCACTACTGGGTATATACCCAAAGGATTATAAATTATTCTACTACAAAGACACATGTACACGTATGTTTATTGCGGCACTATTCACAATAGCAAAGACTTGGAATCAACCCAAATGTCCATCTGTGACAGACTGGATTAAGAAAATGTTGCACATATACACCATGGAATACTATGCAGCCATAAAAAAGGATGAGTTTGCGTCCTTTGTAGGGACATGGATGTAGTTGGAAACCATCATTCTTAGCAAACTATGACAAGAAGAGAAAACCAAACACCGCATGTTCTCACTCATAGGTGGGAACTGAACAATGAGTTCACTTGGACTCGGGAAGGGGAACATCACGCACTGGGGCCTATCATGGGGAGGGGGGAGGGGGGAGGAGGGAGGGATTGCATTGGGGAGTTATACATGATATAAATGATGAATTGATGGGTGCTGACGAGTTGATGGGTGCAGCACACCAACATGGCACAAGTATACATATGTAACAAACCTGCACGTTATGCACATGTACCCTAGAACTTAAAGTATAATAAAAAAAAAGAAAAAAAGAAAAAAAAAAGAAAACGTAATTTTTGTATAAACTTCAGGACAAGGTGAATTCTATCAGACATTCAAAGGAAAATTTTTGCCAATCCTATTAGAACTAGTTCAGATGATTCAGAATGAGAGAATCCTACCTAAATCGCTCTATGAAGCCAGTATCACCCTAATTCCACTACCAGGGAAGGACTTAACCAAAAAAGAAAACTACATACCAATAGTCTCAACGAACATAGATGCAAAAATCCTCAACAAAATACTAGCTAACTAAATCTAACAGCATATCAAAATGATAATCCACCATTATCAAGTGGGTTTAATACCAGGGATGCAGGGGTGGTTTAACATCCATAAGTCAATAAATGTGGTACACCACATAAACAGAATTAAAAACAAAAATCACAACATTATCTCAACAGATGCAGAAAAAAGCATTTGACAAAATCTAGCATTGCTTTGTAATTAAAACCCTCAGCAAACTCAGTGTAGAAGGGACATACCCAATGTAATAAAAGTCATCTATGACAAACCTCCAGCCAACATTATACTGAATGGAGAGAAGTTGAAAGCACTCCCCCTGAAGAACTGGAACAAGACAAGGATACCACTTTTGCCACTTCTATTCAAAATAATACTGGAAGTCCTAGCCAGAGCAATCAGACAAGAAAAAGAAATAAAGGGCATCCAAATTAGTAAATAGGAAGTCAACATGTCACTGTTTGCTGGTGATATGAATGTATACCTAGAAAAGCATAAAGACTCCTCCAGGCTGGGTATGGTGCCTTACATCTGTAATCCAAGCACTTTGGGAGGCTGAGGCAAGTGGATCACCTGAGGTCAGGTGTTCAAGACCAGGCTGGCCAACATGGCAAAACCCCATCTCTACTAAAAATACAAAAATTAGCTGGGCATGGTGGCACACACTTGGAATAGATATTCAGGAGGCTCAGGCAGGAGAATCGTTTGAACCCAGGAGATGGAAGTTGCAGTTAGCCAAGATTGTGCCACTGCACTCCAGCCTAGGCTACAAAGCGAGGCTCCATCTCAAAAAAAAAAAAAAAAAAAAAAAAAAAAAAAAAAAAAAAAAAAAAAAAAAGGTTCAGGAAATTAATGTACATATAATAAAATACTTAGGAATATACCTAAACAAGGAGGTGAAAGACCACTACAAGTAATACTACAGTACACTACTGAAAGAAATAGATGACACAAACAAATGGAAACACATCCAATGCTCATGAATGGGTAAAATCAATATTGTGAAAATGACCATGCTGCCGAAAGCAGTCTACACATTTAATGTAATTCCCATCAAAACACCACCATCATTCTTCAAAGAATTATTTTAAACATGCTAAAATTCATAAAGAATCAAAAAAGGGCCAATATGGCCAAAGCAAGATAAGCAAAAGGAATAAATCTGGAGGCATTACAGTACCCGACTTCAAACTATATTATAGGGACATAGTCACCAAAACAGGATAGTACTGGTTTAAAACTAGGCATAGAAATCAATGAAACAGAATAGAGAACCCAGATACAAAGTCAACTACTTACAGCCAACTGATCTTCGACAAAGCAAACAAAAACATAAACTGGGGAAAGGACATCTTATTCAACAAATGGTGCTGGAATAGCTGGCAAGCCATATGTAGAAGAATAAAACTGGATCCTCATCTCTCACCTTATACAAAAATCAACTCAAGATGAATCAAAGTATTGAATCGAAGACCGGAAAACCACCACAAGGATTCTAGGAGATAACACTGGAAAAACCCTTTAGACATAGACTTAGGCAAAGACTTCATGGCAAAGAACAAAAAGCAAATGCAAGAAAAACAAAGATAAACATTAAGAGATGGGACTTAATTACACCAAAAAGCTTCTGCACAGAAAAAGCAACAATCAGCAGAGTAAACATACAACCCACAGAGTGGGACAAAGTCTTCACAATCTACACACTCAGCAAAGGACTAATATCCAGAAACTACAAGGAACTCAAATAAGTCAACGAGAAAAAACTAATAATAATGATAGTCCCATCAAAAAGTGGGCTATGGCTTATAGACGGAAGGGACTTGCCTTATCTTGGATGAGACTTTGGACTGTGGACTTTTAAGTTAATACTGAAATAAGTTAAGACTTTGGGGGACTGCTGGGAAGGCATGATTGGTTTCGAAATTTGAGGACGTGATATTTGGGAGGGGCTGGGGTGAAATAATATGGCTTGGTTCTGTCCCCACTCAAATCTCATCTTGAATTTCCACATGTTTTGGAAGGTATCCGGTAGGAGGTAATTGAATAATGGGGGCAGGTCTTCTTGTGCTCTTCTCAGGAAAGTGAATAAGTCTCACAAGATCTGACGACTTTATAAGGTGGAATTTTCCTGCAAAAGCTCTCTTTTTGCCTGCTGCCATCCACATAAGACGTGGCTTGTCCCGTCTTGCCTTCCGCCATTATTGTGAGGCTTCCCCAGTCACGCAGAACTGTGAGTTATCCAATAAACCTTTTCTTATTTGTAAATTGCCCAGTCTCAGGTATGTCTTTATCAGCAGCCTGAAAAACACACTAATACAGGAAAATGATAAGAAGACAAAGTGCATAGCATAGCAAATTCTAAAAAATAATACTAACAATTTTAAATGGTGAAAAAAACTAAAAGAAGAAAATTCAACATGTGAAAAAATTTCTTACAAGGATGGACTATGGACAATTGCATGAAGACAGTCCACAAGATTTGGTGAACTTTCATGATCACTAATTATATTTTGAAATCTTGCATCAAAATGAATAGCTCTTTCTTTCAGAACATTGATCTACTCAGAGAATACATTTATATTCATATTATACATGGTGCTGTTCTTTTTGAAATTCTTCTATGATTCAATATACATCAACATGAGCATTCCCTATTAAATATTTACACCTTCTGTGCCATGCTGCTATTTTGTTTTGTGTGTGTAAAAATCTATTCTCCGTGTGCTCATATACACAAATTACAAATTTAATGAAAACGATACTGGTGACTGAATAGCATCATCACTCTTTACCTTTGTGTCCTACCATGCACACAATTATTTTCAAACCAGTCAGTAACTTTGCTTCCTTTCTCAGGTAAATGTGCTTTAAGTTACTAAAAGTTCCTGGAATCCCATCAGCTGGAGGAAAAAAAAAAAAAAAAAAAAAGAGCCAATGCAGACAAATGGTGCATTTTTAAACTGAAGTTTATGTTATCACCATAACCATTGGCCAACGCATTTACCTACATTTTCCACAACATGCATTGGGCGTACAGAAGCTCTTTAATTAGGTCCCACTTGTCAATTTTTGTTGTCACTGCAATTGCTTTTGGAGTCTTTATCACGAATTCTTATCTGGTGTCAATGTCCACAGTGATATTTTCTAGATTTCCTTCTGTGATTTTTATAGTTTTGGGTTTAACATTTAAGTCTTTAATCCAACTTGAATTGATTTTTTATATGGTGAAAGGAAGATGATTGCTTTCAATCTTCTGCATATGACTAGCCAGTTATCCCAACATGCTTTATTGAATAGGAAGTCGTTTCCCCATTGCTTGTCAGCTTTGTCAAAGATCAGATGGTTGTAGGTAAGTGGCTTTATTTTGGGGTTATCTAATATGTTCCATTAGTCTATGTGTCTGTTTTTGTACCAGTATTATACTGTTTGGGGTACTGCAGCCTTGCAGCATAGTTTGTAGTTGGGTAGTGTGATGCCTCTGGCTTAGTTTCTTTTCTGCTTAAGATTAGCTATTCAGGCTCTTTTTGCTTCCAAATGAATTATATACTGGTTTTTATTCTACTTAATTGTGTAAATAATGTTGTTGGTAGTCTGATAGGAGTAACGTCAAATCTGTAAATTGCTTTGGGAAGTATGGCTGTTTAAACGATATTGATAATTTCTGTCAATGAAAACAGAATGTTTAATGTTTCTCTATTTCTTTATGTCATCTCTGATTTATTTCAGCAGTGTTTTTGTAATTCTCATTATATAGGTATTTCACATTCCCAGTAGGCTGAATTCCTAGGCATTTTATTATTTTTTGTTGCTATTGTGAATGAAAACGTATTCTTGACTTTGCTCTCTGCTTGGATAATATTGGTGTACGGAAATGCTACTAATCTTTTTTTAATTATACTTTAAGTTCTAGGGTACATGTGCATAACGTGCAGGTTTGTTACATATGTATACTTGTGCCATGTTGGTGTGCTGCACTCATCAACTAGTCAGCACCCATCAATTCATCATTTATGTCATGTATATCCCCCAATGCAATCCTTCCCCCCCCCCCCATGATAGGCCCCAGTGTGTGATGTTGCCCTTCCCGAGTCCAAGTGAACTCATTGTTCAGTTCCCACCTATGAGTGAGAACATGCGGTGTTTGGTTTTCTCTTCTTGTGATAGTTTGCTAAGAATGATGGTTTCCAGCTGCATCCATGTCCCTACAAAGGACGCAAACTCATCTTTTTAATGGCTGCATAGTATTCCATGGTGTATATGTGCAACATTTTCTTAATCCAGTCTGTCACAGATGGACATTTGGGTTGATTCCAAGTCTTTGCTATTGTGAATAGTGCCGCCATAAACATACGTGTGCATGTGTCTTTGTAGTAGAATAATTTATAATCCTTTGGGTATATACCCAGTAGTGGGATGGCTGGGTCATATGGTACATATAGTTCTAGATCCTTGAGGAATTGCCACACAGTTTTCCATAATGGTAGAACTAGTTTACAATCCCACCAACAGTGTAAAAGTGTTCCTATTTCTCCACATCCTCTCCAACATCTGTTGTTTCCTGACTTTTTAATGATTGCCGTTCTAACTGGTGTGAGATGGTATCTCATTGTGGTTTTGATTTGCATTTATCTGATGGCGAGTGATGATGAGCATTTTTTCATGTGTCTGTTGGCTGTATGAACGTCTTCTTTTGAGAAATGTCTGTTCATATCCTTTGCCGACTTTTTGATGGGGTTGTTTGTTTTTTTCTTGTATACTTGTTTGAGTTCTTTGTAGATTCTGGATATTAGCCCTTTGTCAGATGAGTGATTACAAAAATTTTCTCCCATTCTGTAGGTTGCCTGTTCACTCTGATGGTAGTTTATTTTGCTGTGCAGAAGCTCTTTAGTTGAATTAGAACCCATTTGTCAATTTTGGCTTTTGCTGCCATTGCTTTTGGTGTTTTACACATGAAGTCCTTGCCCATGCCTATGTTCTGAATGGTACTACCTAGATTTTCTTCTAGGGTTTTTGTGGTATTAGATCTAACATTTAAGTCTCTAATCCACCTTGAATTAATCTTCGTATAAGGAGTAAGGAAAGGATCCAGTTTCAGCATTCTACTTATGGCTAACCAATTTTCCCAGCACCATTTATTAAATAGGGAATCCTTTCCCCATTTCTTGTTTCTCTCAGGTTTGTCAAAGATCAGATGGCTGTAGATATGTGGTATGATTTCTGCGGACTCTGTTCTGTTCCATTGGTATATATCTCTGTTTTGGTACCAGTATCATGCTGTTTTGGTTACTGTAGCCTTGTAGTATAGTTTGAAGTCAGGTAGCGTGATGCCTCCAGCTTTGTCCTTTTGACGTAGGATTGTCTTGGCAATGCGGGCTCTTTCTTGGTACCATATGACTTTAAAGCAGTTTTTATCAATTCTGTGAAGAAACTCATTGGTAGCTTGATGGGGATGGCATTGAATCTATAAATAACCTTGGGCAGTATGGCCATTTTCATGATATTGATTCTTCCTATCCATGAGCATGGTATGTTCTTCCATTGGTTTGTGTCCTCTTTGATTTCACTGAGCAGTGGTTTGTAGTTCTCCTTGAAGAGGTCCTTTAGATCCCTTGTAAGTTGGATTCCTAGGTATTTTATTCTCTTTGAAGCAATTGTGAATGGAAGTTCATTCCTGATTTGGCTCTCTGTTTGTCTGTTACTGGTGTATAAGAATGCTTGTGATTTTTGCACATTAATTTTGTATCCTGAGACTTTGCTGAAGTTGCTTATCAGCTTAAGGAGATTTTGGGCTGAGACAATGGGGTTTTCTAAATATACAATCATGTCATCTGCAAACAGGGACAATTTGACTTCTTCTTTTCCTAACTGAATACCCTTGATTTCTTTCTCTTGCCTGATTGCCCTAGCCAGAACTTCCAACACTATGTTGAATAGGGGTGGTGAGAGAGGGCATCCCTGTCTTGTGCCAGTTTTCAAAGGGAATTTTTCCAGTTTTTACCCATTCAGTATGATATTAGCTGTGGGTTTGTCATAAATAGCTCTTATTATTTTGAGGTACATTCCATCAATACCGAATTTATTGAGCGTTTTTAGCATGAAGGGCTGTTGAATTTTGTCAAAAGCTTTTTCTGCATCTATTGAGATAATCATGTGGTTCTTGTCTTTGGTTCTCTTTATATGTTGGATTACATTTATTGATTTGCGAATGTTGAACCAGCCTTGCATCCCAGGGATGAAGCCCACTTGATCATGGTGGATAAGCTTTTTGATGTGCTGCTGAATCCGGTTTGCCAGTATTTTATTGAGGATTTTTGCATCGATGTTCATCAGGGATATTGGTCTAAAATTTTCTTTTTTTGTTGTGTATCTGCCAGGCTTTGGTATCAGGATGATGTTGGCCTCATAAAATGGGTTCGGGAGGATTCCCTCTTTTTCTATTGATTGGAATAGTTTCAGAAGGAATGGTACCAGCTCCTCCTTGTACCTCTGGTAGAATTCAGCTCTGAATCCATCTGGTCCTGGACTTTTTTTGGTGGGTAGGCTATTAATTATTGCCTCAATTTCAGAGCCTGCTATTGGTCTATTCAGGGATTGAACTTCTTCCTGGTTTAGTCTTGGGAGAGTGTAAGTGTCCAGGAAGTTATCCATTTCTTCTAGATTTTCTAGTTGATTTGTGTAGAGGTGTTTATAGTATTCTCTGATGGTAGTTTTTATTTCTGTGGGGTCGGTGGTGATATCCCCTTTATCATTTTTTATTGCATCTATTTGATTCCTCTCTCTTTTCTTCTTTATTAGTCTTGCTAGCGGTCTGTCAATTTTGTTGATCTTTTCAAAAAACCAACTCCTGGATTCATTGATTTTTTGGAGGGTTTTTTGTGTCTCTATCTCCTTCAGTTCTGCTCTGATGTTAGTTATTTCTTGCCTTCTGCTAGCTTTTGAATGTGTTTGCTCTTGCCGCTCTAGTTCTTTTAATTGTGATATTAGAGTGTCAATTTTAGATCTATCCTGCTTTCTCTTGTGGACATTTAATGCTATAAATTTCCGTCTACACACTGCTTTAAATGTGTCCCAGAGATTCTGGTATGTTGTATCTTTGTTCTCATTGGTTTCAAAGAACATCTTTATTTCTGTTTTCCTTTTGTTATGTACCCAGTAGTCATTCAGGAGCAGGTTGTTCATTTTCCATGTAGTTGAGCGGTTTTGATTGAGTTTCTTAGTCCTGAGTTCTAGTTTGATTGTCCTGTGGTCTGAGAGACAGTTTGTTATAATTTCTGTTCTTGTACATTTGCTGAGGAGTGCTTTACTTCCAATTATGTGGTCAATTTTGGAATAAGTGCGATGTGGTGCTGAGAAGAATGTATATTCTGTTGATTTGGGGTGGAGAGCTCTATAGATGTCTATTAGGTCCACTTGGTGCAGAGATGAGTTCAATTCCTGGATATCCTTGTTAACTTTCTGTCTCGTTGATCTGTCTAACGTTGACAGTGGAGTGCTGAAGTCTCCCATTATTATTGTATGGGAGTCTGAGTCTCTTTGTAAGTCTCTAAGGACTTGCTTTATGAATCTGGGTGCTCCTGTATTGGGTGCATATGTATTTAGGATAGTTAGCTCTTCCTGTTGAATTGATCCCTTTACCATTATGTAATGGCCTTCCTTGTCTCTTTTGATCTTTGATGGTTTAAAGTCTGTTTTATCAGAGACTAGGATTGCAACCCCTGCTTTTTTTTGTTCTCCATTTGCTTGGCAGATCTTCTTCCATCCCTTTATTTGGAGCCTATGTATGTCTCTTCATGTGAGATGGGTCTCCTGAATACAGCACACTGATGGGTCTTGACTGTTTATCCAGTTTGCCAGTCTGTGTCTTTTAATTGGAGCATTTAGTCCATTAACATTTAAGGTTAATATTGTTATGTGTGAACTTGATCCTGCCATTATGATATTAACTGGTCATTTTGCTCGTTAGTTGATGCAGTTTCTTCCTAGCCTCGATGGTCTTTACATTTTGGCATGTTTTTGCAATGGCTGGTACGGGTTGTTCCTTTCCATGTTTAGGGCTTCCTTCAGGGTCTCTTGTAAGGCAGGCCTGGTGGTGACAAAATCTCTAAGCATTTGCTTATCTGTAAAGGATTTCATTTCTCCTTCACTTATGAAACTTAGTTTGGCTGGATATGAAATTCTGGGTTGAAAATTCTTTTCTTTAAGAATGTTGAATATTGGTCCCCACTCTCTTCTGGCTTGTAGAGTTTCTGCCGAGAGATCTGCTGTTAGTCTGATGGGCTTCCCTTTGTGGGTAACCCGACCTTTCTCTCTGGCTGCCCTTAAGATTTTTTCCTTCATTTCAACTTTGGTGAATCTGGCAATTATGTGTCTTGGAGTTGCTCTTCTGGAAGAGTATCTTTGTGGCATTCTCTGTATTTCCTGAATTTGAATGTTGGCCTGCCCTTCTAGGTTGGGGAAGTTCTCCTGGATGATATCCTGAAGAGTGTTTTCCAACTTGGTTCCATTTTCCCCCTCACTTTCAGGCACCCCAATCAGACGTAGATTTGGTCATTTTACATAATCCCATACTTCTTGCAGGCTTTGTTCATTTCTTTTTCTTCTTTTTTCTTTTGGTTTCTCTTCTTGCTTCATTTCATTCTTTTGATCCTCAATCGCTGACACTCTTTCTTCCAGTTGATCGAGTCGGTTACTGAAGCTTGTGCATTTGTCACGTATTTCTCGTGTCATGGTTTTCATCTCTGTCATTTCGTTTATGAACTTCTCTGCATTAATTAGTCTAGCTGCCAATTCTTCCACTCTTTTTTCAAGATTTTTAGTTTCTTTGCGCTGGGTATGTTATTCCTCCTTTAGCTCTGAGAAGTTTGATGGACTGAAGCCTTCTTCTCTCATCTCGTCAAAGTCATTCTCTGACCAGCTTCGGTCCATTGCTGGCGATGGGCTGCGCTCCTTTGCAGGGGGACATGCTTTCTTATTTCTTGAATTTCCAGCTTTTCTGCCCTGCTTTTTCCCCATCTTTGTGGTTTTATCTGTCTCTGGTCTTTGATGATGGTGACGTACTGATGGGGTTTTGGTATAGGTGTCCTTCCTGTTTGATAGTTTTCCTTCTGACAGTCAGGACCCTCAGCTGTTGGTCTGTTGGAGATTGCTTGAGGTCCACTCCAGACCCACCCTGTTTGCCTCGGTATCAGCAGCAGAGGTTGCAGAAGATAGAATATTGCTGAACAGCTAGTGTACCTGTCTGATTCTTACTTTGGAAGCTTCCTCTCAGGGGTGTACTCCACCCTGTGAGGTGTGGGGTGTCAGACTGCCCCTAGTGGGGGATGTCTCCCAGTGAGGCTACTCAGGGATCAGGGACCCACTTGAGCAGTCTGTCCCTTCTCAGATCTCAACCTCCGTGTTGGGAGATCCACTGCTCTCTTCAAAGCTGTCAGACAGAGTCGTTTGTGTCTGCAGAGGTTCTGCTGCCTTTTTGTTGTTGTTTTTTTTTTTTTTTCAGCTGTGCTCTGTCCCCAGATGTGGAGTCTACAGAGACAGGCAGGTTTCCTTGAGCTGCTGTGAGCTCCACCCAGTTCGAGCTTCCCAGAGGCTTTGTTTACCTACTTAAGCCTCAGCAATGGCGGGCGCCCCTCCCCCAGCCTCGCTGCTGCCGTTTCGGTTAGATCACAGACTGCTGTGTTAGCAATGAGGGAGGCTCTGTGGGCGTGGGACCCTCCCAGCCAGGTTTGGGATATATTCTCCTGGTGTGCCCGTTTGCTTAAAGCGCAAAATTGTGGTGGGAGTTACCCGATTCTGCAGTTGTTGTGTGTCTCAGTTCCCCTGGCTAGGAAAAGGGATTCCCTTCCCCCTTGCACTTCCCAGGTGAGGTGATGCCTCGCCCTGCTTCAGCTCTCGCTGGTCGGGCTTCAGCAGCTGACCAGCACCGATTGTCCGGCACTCCCCAGTGAGATGACCCCAGAACCTCAGTCGAAAATGCAGAAATCACCGGTCTTCTGTGTCGCTCGCACTGGGAGTTGGAGACTGGAGCTGTTCCTATTCGGCCATCTTGCTCCGCCCCACGCTACTAACTTTTATACATTGATTTTGTACTCTGAAACTTACTGAAGTTGTTTAAGTTCAGTAGTACACGCTCAGGTTATCAGGCTCTTAGAGCCTTTGGGCAGAAGCTATAAGGTTTCCTATGTAAATAATCATATCATCTGAAGATAGAGTTTGACTACCTCTCTTCCTACTTGAATGCCTTTTCTTTCTTTGTCTCACCTGATTGCTCTGGGTGGGACTTATAGTATGATACTGATTAAGAGTGGTAAGAGTGGTGAGAATGGGCACCCTTGTGTTTATCCAGTTTTGAAGGGGAACACTTCCACATTTTTCCAGATGAGTAGGAAGTTGGTTGTGGGTTTGCCATACATAGTTCTTATTATTTTCATGCATCTTTTAATGCCTAGTTGGTTGAGGGTTTTCAACTTGAAGGTATGTTGAATTTTATCAAAAGCCTTTACTAGATCCATTAAGATGACCATATGTCTTCTGCTTTTAGTTATGTGTGTGGTAATTCACATGTATTGATTTGTATACGTTGAATCAGTCTTGCATACCAAGAATAAAATGTGCTTGAGCATGGTGAATTAGCCTTTTGATGTACTGCTGGATTCCATTTGCTAAAATTTTGTTGAGGATTTCTACATTTATGTTAATCAAATATATTGGTCTGAATTTTTTTGCTGTGTCTCTGTCAGGTTTTGTTTTTAGAATGATGCTGGCCTCATATAATGAATTAGAGAACAGTTCCTCTTCCTCAATTATTTGGAATAGTTTCAGCAGAGTTGGTACCAGCTATTCTTTACACATCAGTTCGAACTCAGCTGTGAATTCATCTGGTTCAGGGCTTCCACAGGATGGTAGGCTTTTTTTTTTATTACTGATTAAATTTTGCTACTCATTATTGGTCTGTTAATGTTTTCAATTTCTTCCTGGTTCAGTCTTGAGAGGTTGTATGATATCAAGAATTTATCCATTTCTTCAAAGTTTTCTAGGTGCTGTGCATAGTTTTCAAGAGTCCTTAGTCCCTAAAGGCTTAGGTATTAATTTGAGATCAGAGTGAATGTCCCCTTTGTCTTTTCTGTTTGTGTTTCTATGAATCTTCTCTCTTTCTTCTTCGTTAATCTAGCTAACAGTCAATCTTATTCATTGTCAATCTTATTCATTCTTTCAAAAAACCAATTTTTTGTTTCATTGATCTTTTGTATGACTTTTTACATCTCCATCTTATTCTGTTCAGCTCTTATTTTGGTTATTTCTTTTCTTCTGCCAGCTTTGGAGTTAGTTTGTTCTTGTTTTTCTAGCTCTTCTAGGTGCAATGTTAGGTTGTTATTTTTTCTTTTTTTTTTTTTATTATACTTTATGTTCTAGGGTACATGTGCACAACGTGCAGGTTTGTTACATATGTATACATGTGACATGTTGGTGTGCTGCACCCATTAACTCATCATTTACATTAGGTATATCTCCTAATGCTATCCCTCCCTCCTCTCCCCACCCCACAATAGGTCCTGATGTGTGACGTTCCCCTTCCTGTGTCCAAGTGATCTCATTGTTCAATTCCCACTTATGAATGACAACATGCGGTGTTTGGTATTCTGTTCTTGTGATAGTTTGCTGAGAATGATGGTTTCCAGCGGCATCCATGTCCCTAAAAAGGACACAAACTCATCCTTTTTAATTGATGCATAGTATTCCATGGTGTATATGTGCCACATTTTCTTAATCCAGCCTATCATTGATGGACATTTGGGTTGGTTCCAGGTCTTTGCTATTGTGAATAGTGCCACAATAAATATAAGTGTGCATGTGTCTTTATAGCACCATGATTAAAATCCTTTGGATATATACCCAGCAATGGGATGGCTGGGTCAAATTGTATTTCTAATTCTAGATCCTTGAGGAATCGCCACACCATTTTCCACAATGGTTGAACTAGTTTACAGTCCCACCAACAGTGTAAAAGTGTTCCTATATCCCCACATCCTCTCAAGCACCTGTTGTTTCCTGACTTTTTAATGATTGCCATTCTAACTGGTGTGAGATGGTATCTCATTGTGGTTTTGATTTGCATTTCTCTGATGGCCAGTGATGATGAGCATTTTTTCATGTGTCTGTTGGCTGCATAAATGTCTTCTTTTGAGAAGTGTCTGTTCATATCCTTTGCCTACTTTTTGATGGGGTAGTTTGATTTTTTCTTGAAAGTTTGTTTGAGTTCTTTGTAGGTTCTGGATATTAGCCCTTCGTCAGATGAGTAGATTGCAACAATTTTCTCCCATTTTGTAGGTTGCCTGTTCACTCTGATGGAAGTTTCTTTTGCTGTGTAGAAGCTCTTTAGTTTAATTAGATCCCATTTGTCGATTTTGGCTTTTGTTGCCATTGCTTTTGGTGTTTTAGACATGAAGTCATGGCCCATGCCCATGTCCTGAATGATATGGCCTAGGTTTTCTTCTAGGGCTTTTACGGTTTTAGGTGTAACATTTAAGTCTCTATTCCATCTTGAATTAATTTTTGTATAAGGAGTAAGGAAGGGATCCAGTTTCAGCTTTCTACTTATGGCTAGCCAGTTTTCCCAGCACCGTTTATTAAATAGGAAATTCTTTCCCCATTTCTTGTTTTTGTCAGGTTTGTCAAAGATCAGATGGTTGTAGACGTGTGGTATTATTTCTGAGGGCTCTGTTCTGTTCCATTGGTCTATGTCTCTGTTTTGGTACCGGTACCATGCTGTTTTAGTTACTGTAGCCTTGTAGTATTGTTTGAAGTCAGGTAGCATGATGTCTCCAACTTTATTCTTTTGATTTAGAATTGTCTTGGCAATGCAGGCTCTTGTTTGGTTCCATATGAACTTTAAAGTAGTTTTTTCCAATTCTGTGAAGAAAGTCCTTGGTAGCTTAATGGGGATAGCATTGAATCTATAAATTACCTTGGGCAGTATGGCCGTTTTCATGAAATTGATTCTTCCTATCCATGAACATGGAATGTTCTTCCACTTGTTTGTGTCCTCTTTCATTCATTAAGCAGTGGTTTGTAGTTTTCCTTCAGGAGCTCTTTCACATCCCTTGTAAGTTGGATTCCTAGGTATTTTGTTCTTTTTGAAGCAATTGGGAATGGGAGTTCATTCATGATTTGGTTCTCTGTTTTTCTGTTACCAGTGTATAACAATGCTTGTGAAATTTGCACATTGATTTTGTATGCTGAGACATTGCTGAAGTTGCTTATCAGCTTAAGCAGATTTTGGGCTGAGACAATGGGGTTTTCTAAATATACAATCTTGCCATCTGCAAACAGGGACAATTTTATTTCCTCTTTTCCTAATTGAATACCCTTTATTTCCTTCTCTTGCCTGATCGCCCTAGCCAGAACTTCCAAGGCTATGTTGAATAGGAGTGGTGAGAGAGGGCATCCCTGTCTTGTGCCAGTTTTCAAATGGAATGCTTCCAGTCTTTGCCCATTCAGTATGATATTGGCTGTGGGTTTGTCATAAGGAGCTCTTATTATTTCGAGATACGTTCCATCAATACCAAATTTATTGAGAGTTTTTAGCATGAAGGGCTCTTGAATTTTGTCAAAGGCCTTTTCTGCATCTATTGAGATAATTATGTGGTTTTTGACTTTGCTTCTGTTTATATGCTGGATTATGTTTATTGATTTGTGTATGTTGAACCAGCCTTGCATCCCAGGGATGAAGCCCACTTGATCATGGTGGATAAGCTTTTTGATGTTCTACTGGATTCAGTTTGCCAGTATTTTATTGAGGATTTTTGCATCAATGTTCATCAGGGATATTGGTCTAAAATTCTCTTTTTTTGTTGTTGTGTCTCTGCCAGGCTTTGGTATCAGGATGATGTTGGCCTCATCAAGTGAGTTAGGGAGGATTCTTTCTTTTTCTATTGATTGGAATAGTTCCAGAATGAATGGTACCAGCTCCTCCTTGTACCTCTGGTAGAATTTGGCTGTGAATCTGTCTGGTCCAAGTTTTTTTTTTTTTTTTTTTTTTTGGAGGCTATTAATTATTGCCTGAATTTCAGAGCCTGCTATTGGTCTATTCAGGGATTCACCTTCTTCCTTCTTCATACACTTCCTTGGGAGAGTGTATGTTTCCAGGAATTTGTCCATTTCTTCTAGGATTTCTAGTTTATTTGTGTAGATGTGTTTATAGTATTCTCTGATGGTAGTTTGTATTTCTGTGGGGTGGTGGTGATAACCCCTTTATCATTTTTTATTATGTCTACTTGATTCTCCTCTCTTTTCTTCTTTATTTGTCTTGCTAGTGGTCTATCAATTTTGTTGATCTTTTCAAAAAACCAGCTCCTGGATTCATTGATTTTTTTGAAGGATTTTTTGTGTCTCTATCTCCTTTCATTCTGCTCTGATCTGAGTTATTTCTTGCCTTCTGCTAGCTTTTGAATGTGTTTGCTTCTCTAGTTCTTTTAATTGTGATGTTAAGGTGTCAATTTTAGATCTTTTCTGCTTTCTCTTGTGGGCATCTAGTGCTATAAATTTCCCTCTACACACTGCTTTAAATGTGTCCCAGAGATTCCAGTATGATGTTGCTTTGTTCTTATTGGTTTCAAAGAACATCTTTATTTCTGCCTTCATTTTGTTATGTACCCAGTAGTCATTCAGGAGCAGGTTGTTCAGTTTCTATGTAGCTGAGTGGCTTTGATTGAGTTTCTTAGTCCTGAGTTCTAGTTTGATTGCACTGTGGTCTGAGAGACAGTTTGTTATAATTGCTGTTCTTGTACATTTGCTGAGGAGTGCTTTACTTCCACTATGTGGTCAATTTTGGAATAAGTGTGATGTGGTGCTAAGAAGAATGTATATTCTGTTGATTTGGGGTGGAGAGTTCTGTAGATGTCTATTAGGTCTGCTTGGTGCAGAGTTCAGTTCAATTCCTGGATATCCTTGTTAACTTTCTGTCTTGTTGGTCTGTCTAATGTTGCCGGTGGGGTGTTAAAGTCTCTCATTATTATTGTATGGGAGTCTAAGTCTCTTTGTAAGTCTCCAAGGACTTGCTTTATGAATTTGGGTCCTCCTATTTTGAGTGCACATATATTTAGGATAGTTAGCTCTTCTTGTTTCATTGATCCCTTTACCATTATGTAATAGCCTTCTTTGTCTCTTTTGATTTTTGATGGTTTAAAATCTGTTTATCATACACTAGGATTGCAACCCCTGCCTTTTTTTGTTTTCCATTTGCTTGGTAGATATTCCTCCATCCCTTTATTTTGAGCCTATGTTTGTCTCTGCATGTGAGATGGGTCTCCTGAACACAGCACACTGATGGGTCTTGACTCTTTTTTTTTTTTTTTTTGAGACGAAGTCTCGCTCTGTCGCCCAGGCTGGAGTGCAGTGGCGCGATCTCGGCTCACTGCAAGCTCCACCTCCTGGATTCATGCCATTCTCTTGCCTCAACCTCCCATGTAGCTGGGACTACAGGCACCCGCCACTGTGCCCAACTATTTTTTTGTAATTTTATTAGAGACGGGGTTTCACCATGTTAGCCAGGATGGTCTCAATCTCCTGACCTCGTGATCCACACGTCTCGGCCTCCCAAAGTGCTGGGATTACAGGTGTGAGCCACTGCGCCTGGCCTGCATCTTGACTCTTTATCCAATTTGCCAGGCTGTGTCTTTTAATTGGACCAGTTAGCCCATTTACATTTAAGGTTAATATTGTTACGTGTGAACTTGATCCTGTCATTATGATGTTAGCTGGTTATTTTGCTCATTATTTGATGCAGTTTCTTCTAGGCATTGATGGTCTGTACATTTTGGCATGTTTTTGCAATGGCTTCTACTGGTTGTTCCTTTCCATGTTTAGTGCTTCCTTCAGGATCTCTTGTAGGGCAGGCCTGGTGGTGACAAAATTTGCTTGTCTGTAAAGAATTTTACTTCTCCTTCACTTATGAAACTTATTTTGGCTAGATATGAAATTCTAGTTTGAAAATTCTTTTCTTTAAGAACATTGAATATTGGCCCCCACTCTCTTCTGGCTTGGAGAGTTTCTGCCTAGAGATCTGCTGTTAGTCTGATGGGCTTCCCTTTGTGAGTAACCCGACCTTTCTTTCTGGCTGCCCTTAACATTTTTTCCTTCATTTCAACATTGGTGAATCTGACAATTATGTGTCCCGGAGTTAGTCTTCTCGAGGAGTATCTTTGTGGCATTCTGTGTATTTCCTGAATTTGAATTCTGGCCTGCCTTCCTAGGTTGGGGAAGTTCTCCTGGATAATATCCTGCAGAGTGTTTTCCAACTTGGTTCCATTTTCCCTGTCACATTCAGGTACCCAAGTCAGACGTAGATTTGATCTTTTCACATAATCCCATATTTCTTGAAGGGTTTGTTCATTTCTTTTTACTCTTTTTTCTCTAAACTTCTCTTCTCACTTCATTTCATTCATTTGATCTTCAATCACTGATACTCTTTCTTCCAGATGATCCAGTCAGTTACTGAATCTTGTGCATTTGTCACGTAGTTCTCGTGTCATGGTTTTCATCTCTATCAGGTCGTTTATGGAGTTCTCTGCATTGATTATTCTAGTTATCCATTTGTCAAATCTTTTTTCAAGGTTTTTAGTTTCTTTACTCTGGGTTCATAGTTCCTCCTTTAGCTCTGAGAAGTTTGTTTGGCTGAAGCCTTCTTCTCTCAATTCATCAAAGTCATTCTCCGTCCAGCTTTGTTCCATTACTGGTGAGAAGCTGCATTCCTTTGGAGGGGGAGATGCACTCTGATTGTTTGATTTTCCAGCTTTGCTTTACTGCTTTTTCCCTATATTTGTGGTTTTATCTACCTTTGGTCTTTGATGATGGTGATGTACAGATGGGGTTTTGGTGTGGGTGTCCTTTCTGTTTGTTAGTTTTCCTTCTAACAATCAGGACTCTCAGCCTCAGGTCTGTTGGAGTTTGCTTGAGGTTCACTCCAGACCCTGTTTGCCTGGGTATCAGCAGCGGAGGCTGCAGAAAAGAGAATATTGCTGAACAGTGAGTGTTGCTGTCTGATTGTTGCTCTGGAAACTTCGGCTCAGAAGTGTACCTGGCCCTGTGAGGTGTGAGGTGTCAGTATGCACCTAGTGGGGATGTCTCCCAGTTAGGCTACTCAGGAGTCAGGGATCCACTTTAGCAGGCAGTCTGTCCGTTCTCAGATCTCAACCTCCATGCTGGGAGAACCACTGCTCTCTTCAAAGTTGTCAGATAGGGACATTTACATCTGCAGAGGTTTCTGCTGCTTTTTATTTAGCTATGCCCTGTCCCCATAGGTGGAGTCTACACAGGCAGGCAGGCCTCCTTGAGCTGCAGTGGCCTCCTGCCAGTTCGAACTTCCTGGTGGCTTTGTTTACCTACTTAAGCCTCAGTGATGGTGGACGCCCCTCCCCCAGCCTCGCTGCCACCTTGCAGTTAGATCTCAGACTGCTGTACTAGCAATGAGGGAGGCTCCATGGGCTTGGGACCCTCCAACTCAGACATGGGATATAATCTCCTGGTGTGCCGTTTGCTAAGACCATCGGTAAAGCACAGTATTAGGGTGGGAGTAACCTGATTTCCTGGTGTTGTGTGGCACGGTTTCCCTTGGCTAGGAAAAAGAGTTCCCTTCCCCCTTGTGCTTCCCAGGTAAAGCGATGCCTCACCCTGCTTTGGCTCTCACTCATTGGGCTGCACCCACTGTCCTGCACTGACTGTCCAATGCACCCCAGTGAGATGAACCTGGTTGGAAATGGAGAAATCACCCATTTTCTGTGTCGCTCATGCTGGGAACTGGAGGCTGGAGCTGTTCCTATTTGACCATCTTGAATATTAGGTTGTTAATTGGATATCTTTCTAACTTTTTGTTTCAAGTTTATAATACTTTAAACTTTTAACATTGCTTTAGCTCTGTCTCAGAGATTTTGGTATGTTGTATCTTTGCTTGAATTAGTTTCAGAGAAATTACTGATTCCTGCCTTAATGTCATTGTTTGTCCAAAAGTCATTCAGGAGCGGGTTGCTTAAATTTTATGTAATTGTATGGTTTTGCAAGATCTTGGTATTTATTTCTATGTTTATTGTACTGTGGTTCAAGACCGAAAATGGTATAATTCCCTTTTTTTGGAATTTGGTGAGAATTGCTTCATGGCAGAGTGTGGTCAGTCTTAGAGTTTGTACCATATCATATGGAGATGAGAAGAGTGTATATGCTGCTTTTGGTGGTTGAATTTTTTTACAGATATCAGTAGTGGTCCATTTCCACACTGCTAAAAAGAACTACCTGAGACTGAGTAATCTGTTAATAAAAGATGTTTAATTGAATAATAGTTTTCCATGTTTAAGGAAGCCTCATGAAACTTGCAATTATGGCAAACTGTGAAGGGAAAGCAAGGCACCTCTTACATGGCAGCAGGAGAATGAGAGCAAGGGGGGAAGTGTCATACTTTTAAACCATCAGATCTTATGAGAACTCACTCACTGTCATAACAACAGCATGGGAAAAATCTGCACCCATGATCCAATCACCTCCCACCACGTTGCTCCCTGACACAAGAGGATAACAATTTGACATAAGATTTGTGTGGGAGCACAGAGCCAAACCATGTCATTGTCTGTTATGTCCATATGGGCAAATGCTGAGTTTAGGTTCTAAATATCTTTCTAAGTTTCCTGCCTCAATGATCTGTGTAATATTGTCAGTGAGGTACTAAAGTTTCCCACCCTTATTGTGGGTTATCTAAGTCTCTTCATAGGTCACTAGGAACTTGCTTTACAAATTTCAGTGTTCCGGTGTTAAGTGTATACATATTTAGGATATTGAAGCCTTCCTGTTGAACTGAAAACTCTATCATTACATAATGCCCATCTTCTTTTTTTTTTTTTTTCATTATTGTTGGTTTAGTGTCTGTTTTGTCTGAAATAAGAATAACAACCCTTTGTTCTTTTTTGTTTTCCATTTGCTTGTTAGAGCTTTCCCAATCTCTTTTCTTCGAGTCCATGCATGTCATTACATGTGAGATAAGTCTCTTGAAGACAGCATACAGTTTGGTCTTAGTTCTTTATCCAACTCATCACTCTGTGCCTTTTAAGTGGAACATTTAGACTCTGTATGTTCAAGATTAATATTGATATGTGAGAATTTGATCCTGTCATGTTGTTAGCTGTTTGTTATGTAGATTTGATTGTCTAGCTGCTTTATAGTGTCAACAGTCTATGTACTTATGTGTGTTATTGTGGTGACCAGTAATGGTCTTTCATTTCCATGTTTAATACTCTCCTAAGGACCTCTTTTAAGGTAGTTGTGTTGATAATAAATACCTTAGCATTTGCTTTTTGGAAAAATATTTTATTTCTCCCTCAATTATGAAGCTTAATTTGTATGAAAATAAAATTTGGCTGGAACTTCTTTTCTTGAAGGATGCTGAATATATGCCCCTACTCGCTTCAAGCTTGTAAGATTTCTGCTGAAAAGGTCATCGTTAACCTGATGGGATTTTCTTTCTGAGTTATCTATCTCTTTTCTCTGGCTGCCTTTCATATTTCTTCTTTCATGCTGACCTTAGAGAATATGATGACAGTGTGTCTTGAGGATGATAATCTTTTATAGTATTTTATAGTATTTTGTAGGCATTCTCTGAATTTCCTGAATTTGAATTTTGACTTCTCTAATGAGATTGGGGGAATTTTCATGGACAATATATTCAAATACGTTTTCTAAGTTGCTTGCAATCTCTTCCTCTTTCAGGGATTGCAATGAGTCCTTAGTTTGGTCTCTACATAATTCCATATGCTCAGAGATTTTTATTTATATTTTAAGCTCCTTTTTTTTAGTTTTGTCTGATTGAGTTCATTTGAAGAACAAGTCTTTGGGCTCTAAGATGCTTTTTTTCAGTTTGGTCTATCCTGCTGTTAATGCTTTTGATTGTGTAATGAAATTCTTGCAGTGAATTTTTCAGTTCTATTAGGTGAATTCACTTATTTTTAAAATGTCTATTTCATCTTTTATCTCTTGAATTGTTGTACTAGATTCCACAGATTCCTTGAAGTGGGTTTTACCTTTTTCCTGAATCTCAATAATCTGCATTGCCATTTCAATTTTAAATTCTATGTCTCTCATTTGATCTATTTCATTCTGGTCAAGAACCATTGCTGGGAAACTAGTGCAGTCATTTGAAGGTAAGAAGACACTTTGGATTTTACACTTGACAGAGTTCTTATACTAGTTATTTATCATTTGTGTGGCCTGATATGCCCTTAACTCTGGTGTAATTTGAGAATAGTAAATTGGCTTTATTTCTGGATGTTTTCAGAAGGCAGAGGCTTTGTGTACTGTCTTTATTTGTGGCTGAATTCTTGTCTTTGGTTTCATGGGGGGTATATTAGCAATGTATTTTTGGTGTTGTAGACTGGACTGTGATGCAGTAGTGGCACTGTAAGTGTAATGGCCTGTAGACAGGCTCTTATTCTGACATATGGTTCCTCAGTCTTTTTTTTTTTTTTTTTTTAATTATACTTTAAGTTCTAGGGTACATGTGCATAACGTGCAGGTTTGTTACATATGTATACTTGTGCCATGTTGGTGTGCTGCACCCATCAACTCGTCAGCACCCATCAATTCATCATTTATATCAGGTATAACTCCCAATGCAATTCCTCCCCCCTCCCCCTCCCCATGATAGGCCCTGGTGTGTGATGTTCCCCTTCCCGAGTCCAAGTGATCTCATTGTTGAGTTCCCACCTATGAGTGAGAACATGCGGTGTTTGGTTTTCTCTTCTTGTCATAGTTTGCTAAGAATGATGGTTTCCAGCTGCATCCATGTCCCTACAAAAGATGCAAACTCATCCTTTTTTATGGCTGCATAGTATTCCATGGTGTATATGTGCCACATTTTCTTAATCCAGTCTGTCACAGATGGACATTTGGGTTGATTCCAAGTCTTTGCTATTGTGAATAGTGCTGCAATAAACACACGTGTGCATGTGTCTTTATAGCAGCATGATTTATAATCCTTTGGGTATATACCCAGTAGTGGGATGGCTGGGTCATATGGTACATCTAGTTCTAGATCCTTGAGGAATTGCCATACTGTTTTCCATAATGGTTGAACTAGTTTACAATCCCACCAACAGTGTAAAAGTGTTCTTATTTCTCCACATCCTCTCCAACACCTGTTCTCAGTTTTAACCTGTGTATGCAACCATGTTTTCTCTCAGTGACTTGAGAGATTGGGCTCCTCGAGTTTCTACTTGAGTGCTGGCCACAGATCTGAGGCTGCACAACACAGCTCTAAATCGAGCTCGGGATGTTTATTCCTTCCCCAGCCTGGGGGAAGCAGGGGAGGGGTTCACGTTAAAAACAATCTGGCCTCATTTCCATGTGGTGGCTATGGTGTGCTAGAGGTGTGAGTAAAGCATTCAGGCCCTTTGTTCCCCATTTCTAATGGCAGCAAGGGTGGGAACTACTGCTATGGCAAAGAGTCTGTCAGTTGCCTCTCAAAACTCCACCCCAGAAGGACACAGAGTCACTTACAATGGAAATGTTCAGCTATGGGTTGTGCAGTTCCACTGTGGGCACAAACCAGGGACCCTGCCTGATGAAGAACAGGGTGTCAGCACCATACAGGGGAGAGAGATAGGGCTGTTCTCTATATGTTGACTGCAGCATGTTGACAGCATGAGCAAAGTGATCAATTTTTGTTCATTCCCCAGCCCTAGGGCAGCAAAAGTGAGTATTGCTATAGTAGCAATGGCAGAGCCTGTTGGTTGTCTCTTGGAATTCCACCCCAGAGGAACACAAAGCTGCCACTAACTGAAGAGATCAGGTAGGTGTAGGGTGGCTGCACTGGGGCCCCAGGTTAGGAAGTCCTACCCAATGAGGAGTAGCAAGGGCAAAGACCCATGTGGGAAATATTCTGGCCATATTTCTTTATAGCAGCTGTGGTGCGCTAAAGCCTGCAAAAGTTCTTCAGCTCCTCACTCCATCTACCACCTGAGGGCAATAGGGGAAGTGGCTGCAGCAGCAGAAAAAGCTACATGCTTATTGGTTACCACTGGGAAATCCATCCCTGAGAAATGCAGAGTTGTGACCAACCGAAGTGCTGAGGCAGGGGTGAAGTGGCTCTGCTGGGTTCCCAAGTCAGTGGGCATTGCCTGGTAAGGTGTATAGGTGAAAAGGCCTGCAGTACATCCATTCCTCAACATCATGGATTCAGCCCCTATTCTTTGGATGTGTGAGAGAGCCTGGCCACCCTTGATGGCCAAGCTGACAGCTGGTTCTGGGGTGTTTAGGGATACAAGACACTTGGAAGGTCCATGAGTGTGATGGTTAATACTGAGTGTCAACTTGATTGGATTGAAGGATACAAAGTATTGATCCTGTGTGTGTCTGTGAGAATGTTGCCAAAGAGATTAACATTTGTTGCCAAAAGGGATTAACATTTGAATGTTGCCAAAAGAGATTAACCTTTTTTTTCTTTTTCTTTTTTTCTTTTCTTTTCTTTTTTTTTTTTTTTTTTTTTTTTTTTTTTTTTTTTTTTTTTTTTCTTCTTTTTGACAGTTTCATTATTGTTACCCAGGCTGGAGTGCAACGGCACAGTCTCAGCTCACTGCAACCTCCACCTCCCAGGGAAGACACATTCTTAATCTGGGTAGGAACAATCTAATCAACTTCCCCTGCAGCTAGACTATAAGAATGCAGAAAAATGTGAAAAAGAGACTCGCCTAGCCTCCCAGCCTACATCTTTCTCCCGTGCTAGATGCTTCTTACCTTTGAACATTGGACTCCAAGTTCTTCAGTTTTCAAACTCCGACTGGCTGTCCTTGCTCCTCAGCCTGCAGACAGCCTATTGTGGGATCTTGTGATCATGTGAGCTAATACTTAATAAATTCATGTATATATACACACACACACACATATATATATACATATACGTATACACACACACACACACACACACACACCATTAGTTCTTTCCCTCTAGAGAACCCTAATGCACATTTTGGTACAAGGAGTGGTTCTAGAGGAACAGAATATTAAGGATGTAGTTCTTTTGTTGGTTTTAGGGTTTCTAGAGTTGGCTGCTTAATATAATCAGACCTAAAAATGCTAAGGACTCTACTTATAATAGTATGGCGAACACTGATAGTTTTTGGAGTGAATTGTTTAGAGAGTTATGCAAAATAAATGCATTTGACACTCCTGATTCATTGCTCATGAGAGGCAAGGAGATTGGGAACAAATTTAATGGGGTAACTAATGCTTTCAAAAGATAAGCTTGATTACCATTTATATTAAATTTTTGCAGGCCTAAAATTATAGGTAGGTAGCCTTGGAGAATTCCTTTTACTAGCCACAATTACCACATTATCTCTAGTGTGTATTATCTGTCATAAAAGATGAAGGCAGAGAATGGATTTTTCTGCATACTTCGGAAGGAAAACACTTTATTTCTTTGACTCACATATATGAGTCCTGGCCCCCCAAAATAAAATTCCTTTGAAAGTTTACATAGGATTGAGGAATTTCCCATGTATTTCTCAAGAATCTGCTATATGCATAACTTCCTCCACGCTCTAATAGGCCCAGGTGGCCACTGGAGATTTTTCTTCCTGTGTGGTGAGAACAGCAAGTTGATGTGCCCTAGGGAGCTAAACTGTGAGCATGAGGCAGAGGTTCTAGTCAGTTCAGGCATTAATCCAGATGGTAATATTTTCAAACCTCTTGTCATATAACCAAGTGATTTCCATTCTAAGGCAGATCTTCATCCCCCATACTTGGTCAGTGAATGCCTTGCTGTTATATTTATTCCAGAGCCATCTGGAATAAAGTTTTGTAGAAGTAGCAACAGCAGCATTGACAAAAACAACAGCAGTAAATAGTAATAATAGAAGTAATAGTAGAAATAGGGATAGCAATAGAAGTAGTAATGGTTGCAACAGCAGTAGTAATAAAACCTTGCATTCATACATTCACATGCTTTTTAAATTAACTTTCAAAACACTCTCATAAGACCAGCTAATTTAATGTTCACAAGAACCCTGAGATGTGAGAAATAAGCAAAATCAGCATTTGCCTCATTGAACAAGTAAAGAAACTAATTATGAAGTTCCTTTTTCAGAGTAGCACAATAACTTAATATTAGGTTGGTACAAAAATAATGATAAAACCACAATTACTTTTGCACCAACCTAATAGCAAGTTCTGGAGAATATTAGAAGTGGGAAGACCATAAGACATCATGTAGTCTAACTTACACATTTTACATATGGTGAAATAGAGATCCAGAGAAGGCACATGAATTATTTAAGATTACACCATAAATTCCCAGAAAAGCCTAGGCCTCCTTGTGCCTGGGCAACGGGTTTTTCCATTACTCCACACAGCACTCATGGTGGATTCTAATGAATATCTAATGTTCACCAACATCTGGTTCTTCTGCATTTTAAGGTACATGAAAGAATACAGTTATTCAATCACTCCCTTGAAGTTAGGCATGTCTATTTGACCTAACTCCGGCCAGTGAAATTTGAGCAGAAGTTAAGTGCATCACAGGCAAGGCCAGCATTTGAGTGTCATTGATTGACTCTCTAGACTTCTCTTTTCCTGCTTTAGCAACCTTGCACGTACCTACTGAGATGTTAGAGAGTCTGTAAGTCTGGGTACCTGAGTAACTACATTGAGTACCCTGTGGACCTTTATGGAACAAATAGTGAAAATGTATTTTTGTTTCAAGTTATCAAGATTTATGAAATATTTCTTAGCACCACATAAACTAGTTTATCATGTGTAACTCACTCCCTGACACTTTCCTACTTTTCAGTCATTTTCTGCGAGAGCCTGTTTGTGTGACTGTGTCAGACATATTTTATAGTGACTGCCAATCCATATTTCTCTCCTCCCAGAACTGGCCCTTACCCACACATAGGGATAGGTTCCCCTCTTCCCTTGGCCAGAAGTAAACATCTGACCAGTGATCCACTCAGATATTTTATCCCAGGAATGTGAAAGTAATGATTGAGAGAAAAAGTCAGGACTCATTTCTGATCTGTGTTCTCTAAGTAGGAGATGACTTAGGAAAATGTAAGCTTGGGAGCTATGAAATGGCCATATTTGGATTTATACACACCAACAAAATTAAAGTTATCTAGAAAGAGGGAGAGGAAGAAAAAAATGGAAATAGAGGAAAAGAAAAAGAAGGCACAGAAGGAGGAGGGGCAAGAGCAGAAGGAGAAGGAGAGAAAGAGAGAGCGAGAGGGAGAGGGAACAGGGGGCAGACAATTAGATGTGCAGGAAAAAGTAGAGGTGAGAATTTGTGCCAGTGACCCTAATGATTTCCTAATTCTAATTCCATTAACTCATGAGACTGCATGTCCTGCCTTTGGGTTTTGTGAGTTGCCTCCATTTCTTTATAATATATTGCCTTTACTCTTTAAGTTCTTAACTAGATGCCAACTGCTGATTCATGAAATAGGGATATGACATCAATCAAGACAGACGAAAGTCTCTGTTTTTGTCAAGTTTGCATTCTAGTCATGGTGGATAGACAGTAAGCAAATAAATAAGTAAATGAACAAAAATATCAAGTAGTGATAAATAATTGGTTGAGATGACAATTGAATAATTGGGTATCAAGGAAATGCCTTTCCAAAGAGGTGACATTTAAGATGACTTAAGGTGAATAATCAATACAGTACTTTCACAGAAACCAAGAAAGACATTCCCTGTTTTAAAAATTGACTGAAAATGCTTTAGTTTAACATTGGTGGCCTCAGAGAGAGTAGTTTTGGTAAAACAGAGAAAGAAGGAGAGAATTAACAAGGAAAGAAGCCTGAGGAGGAAGGAGAGCACAAATCCAGAATGCAATGGATTAGGGTTGAGTCAAATAACTCAATCCTAAATTTGCATGCCCTAATGGAATGCAAAATAGCATACATACTTTGGAAAACAGTTT
Organism: Rhinopithecus roxellana; assembly: GCF_007565055.1. NCBI lineage: Eukaryota > Metazoa > Chordata > Mammalia > Primates > Cercopithecidae > Rhinopithecus > Rhinopithecus roxellana. Next base: position 154,252,224 of record NC_044555.1, read on the forward strand.
GGCAGTTTTTTAAAAAGTTAAACATGCACTGTTGCTATAGCCAAGAAATTTCCATTTTAGGTATATACCCAGAAGAAATGAAAACATGGCTTCATGTAAAGACTTGTACATAAATGTTCACAGTAGCTTTTTTCAAAACAGCCCAAAAGTTGTAGAAACCCAGACTGAAGGATCAGTGAAGTGATAAACAAATGGTAATAATTCACATAATGGAATACTACTCAGCATTAAAAAATGGATAAGCAACATGGAAAAGTTATCAATGAAATTTGCTAAATGAAATAAGCCAAACTTAAAAAGTTACATATTATATTACTCCATATATATGACATTCTGGAAAATGCAAACTTATAGGGACAGAAATCAAGGGGTTTCCACTGACTGAGGTGGGAAATGTAGCTGACTTCAAAAAGGCAGCACATTAAATTTTGAGGAAAAAGTGTAATTATGCATTTTTACACATGACACAGTTAATTTTGTTACATGCATGCACATGCACGTGTGCATGCACACACGTGTGTGTGTGTGTGTGTGTCCTGGAGATTCTAACAATCTAGTATTTTGTTAAAAAAAAAGTTACACTAAGGTTTCCTTTTAAAGATTTGAGACATTTGATACCTCTCAAATTAACTTGATTAATAGTCCTCAAGCAGAGAATAGGTTCATAAACACGTCATTGGAAATTTGACAGGTAAATTAATAGAGCTGAGAACG